>NW_024883448.1:0-85033 GCF_019059575.1 Amphibalanus amphitrite | reverse complement strand
CATTCGCGCGGCGTGCTTTGGGCAAGCCATAGTCCCGCAGTCTTTATAAAATAGGATTTCAATTTTACCTCATTCCCATGACCTCGTTCTTTTCAAAAAATCTTTAATGGCTTTTAAAGCCTTGACAGACGCACGTATGACTGGAGCGAGGTGGCGGATGGCGACCACCTCCGCCCGTGAGTAGGAAATCCGAAACTCGATAAACTCGGTGTCGCTGCCGGGCCGGCCGGTCGGCACCAGTGTACCCCGTATCGACGGATGTCGTCCCTCACCGCCGCTGGTGGAAAGTCGGCCTCCAGGTGACAGCCGTCGAGGTCTTCCACCGGCCACCATCCGCGCACGAGGATACAGGGCACGTAGTCCACACCGGCGTCTGTGACATCATCTGCATCTTTGACGTTTACTGCAGGTCCGGCGGTGCTGATTTCGCCGCCTTCAATAGCCCGACAAAATGACACCATGAGCTGGCGGATGGAGTGGGCCGGCAGTGCATCTAGTGCCCTCTCGTGACTGCACTCTGTTGTCTTGACCCAGTGTAGAGTCACGAACCCCGGGCTTTTAGTTGGCCGGGCCCACACCTGTGGTGCAGAATGTGGTCTAATAACGGCCGGCTCCTCTCTCTTTCCTGGAGCCACCCAGCGGAATGGTCCGTCAAACTCGAACATCACGTCGACGTCTGAGGTCCCTTTTACACCGATGAATGCATTCGCCAAGCCCTCTGCCTTGCTGCCAGATTTATTGATGGAGGTTATCCTGAGGGGCTGGTCGGGCTGGCAGTGCCGACACCGGGCGACGGCGGCGTCGTTGACATCCTGGAGGGCCACCAGGAGCGGCTCAGCCACCAGGTGTGAGACAGCTAATGATATCTCAGCCTCGATGCAGTGGCATTGCAACCCAGCAGAGTGGTTCCTGATGTCGTCTGTGAGAAGGAGCGTGTCGGGGATCAAATGTGCACACGATCCGTACTTCTCAAGCAGTGACCGCACTTTCCAGTTAATGCCCATGTATAACTTCTTGATCCGTTCGGCTCTTCTCACACAATATGTCTGTGGTCGTGGCATGGCTGCTAGCTGCTCTGACTCTCACAGACTGAGGTGGGCCGACACCGCTGTAGATATACCAGCCCGGCGGGAGCCGAGATAAGAGGGAACGTCCCTGCGCGTGTCCGTCCGGTGGCGGCGTCTGACGCGCTGCAGTGGTGAACTTAGTTCAGCGCTATTATTGCAGATAGAGGTGTTATGTGAAACCACATGCTGTTGTGTCAACACTTGTACGAAGAAGAATCACGGCTGAATAATGACTGAATAACGGAACATTTTTCTCGGAATTAGAGCATACTGTTTCCTCGACGAGTGTTCAAATATCCAAATGTAGGTTTGAACGCATCTATGTAGGCGCTAGGCTGCACACTGTACAGGTGTTCCTTGAGATATAAAAACATCATGAGGAGTTTTCCGAGCGGGTTTTCAGTGCTTGGTGGAGTGCTGAGATAAGCACGTGCGCCTGACGGGGATTGGAAGTAGGTGCGAGTTCTGAAAGCTGGGGCGGTTGACCAATGGGACCTGCTACCAAATGCTTATAGTCATTTTGTAAACAACATTTTAGACAAAATTTCAAACATATGTTGCAAGTTTCATATCGTTACACCAAAGGTGGACTGAATTAAATGCGATTTTACCTTACTTATTGAACGACCTAGTGCAACGCTTACATCTGAGTTTCCCGATATTTCTTTCCTTCCATGCTCCTTAAATCCCTAAATATTCCTTTGCACTTTTCCTTTACTGCTCCATCAGCTCCAAAAGTTCAATGGCCGTTTTCACGACGGAATAGCAGGCATCTATTTAATCCCCATTTGATCCTTTGGTTCCTCAGGAATTTTAGTAGTTCTTTTTAGTAGGTTCCCCAGCTTTCGAATGAATGGTGCGTTAGTTTGCTATTTTTCTATTAATATCACATCGATTTACTTTATCTAAGGATTTATCACTAATATCAACATAAAGCGTAAGCACAATTATAAAATTATGAAATTATTAAATACTAGTACAATAGTTAAAAAAAGATACTGAGTTGCCAGGCTACAAAGAATATATTCATTTATGGCGCACGACAGACATTTAGAAAGCAGCGCCCTGTTTTATTGCACGCTGCTAGCCGCTTCCATTGGGTTTTGCAGGCCGACGTCATTGGTCGTTACACGTATGATGTCACGCGACTTCTGGCCTGTCACGGCTCTTTAATGATCTCCACTAAATGAATGCAACAATGGCCTTTTAAGTTGATCTCTGTGGCCGTCTGTCTATGGAGCGACCAATATGAAAGTTGGGTGAATTTACCGGGGTTACATGACTATGAGCAAGCAAATGTGTATCAGGAATGGATTTAGGTGGAGAATTGCGCTGGACCATGAGTGCTCGAACGCTCCCAATTCCACGCCGGTTTGGCTTTGGAGCCGAGACAGACGATGCGGGTCAAGGTCACCGCTGGGGTAACGGTGGATTGGCTGCGCCCGAGCACCCGTAACGCGGCACAATTCTCCATCTATGGATTTTCCTATTCGCTCAGCATTGTGATAGGCGTTCGTAATAGCATTTACTCTGCTCATGTACCTATCCCCGGTTATTTAAAAGAAGTTTTTGTGGGGGAAAATCACGGCTTTAGGTACTCGGTGGCCCTATATTCACGACTTTCAAAGAATGCTCCGATAACTAAACACCGCACAGACCTACTGCATTAGTGAATCTGACAGAAGGTCTGTGGAATTACATCCCCCCTCACCACACCCCTAAAAACTCATCCAGTGTCCAAAACCACTTTTATCGACTCGCCAAAAAAAAAAAAAACACACACACACACACACACATACACACACAAAGCATGGGGCATGTCAGCTCTCAGTTCATTTATCATTGTCTTTACCATGGTTCAATTGCATTGCGCGATTTAAAACACGCGAGTGCCTATTATATCTATGTAGAAAATAATCTACAGCAAAACATCCAAAATTACAAAGGCTACAATGCTTAAAAAGTAGGTTCATCAAGGAAGCCCATTTTTACTTGCGTTGTGTTCCCAACCATGCGATTCCAACGCGGGCTATTCGCAACGTCTGTTAACCCGCGCGGGGCTGGGGGGTAAATTTTACCCCCCCTCGCGAATTTTTGCGATATCTCAAAAACGGCGGCGCGCAGCGCCGCCAAACTTTCAGTACCTTTTCTTACATCAATTTGACACGTTCCCTGAAAATTTGAGCGAAATCCGTCGGACAATTTTTGAGAAATTGACGTTTTAGTGACGTCATGTTCGCCATTTTTGCCTCAAAAACGGCAAAAGTTCAAACGCCGCTAACATCTTCATTTTTAAAGGAATCAAGACGTAACAAAAAAGGTTATACGTAATTTTACTTTGTCTATCAAATGGCTATCTCGGTTTTTTTTAAATTTGGATTTTGGCCTAAATTTTTTCAAAAAACTGATTTTTTTGGGAAAATCATTATAAAATCCAAATTTTGAGTCTATCGAAAAAACCGGAATATATGTCAGAGAAGTGGTCTATGTGCACCTACATACCAAATTTTGGAAGAATCGGTTCAAAAATGTGGGAGTTATTCAAAATTTTATGACGTCACGACACACAAAATTTTTGAAAAATGACTTTTTTGGAAGTTCTAGACCTCGTACGGAAACAAAAATAGCACCATTCGATTCGCCGTGAAAAACTGCATCAGATGGACACCTTTTTAGGCCTTAACAACCAACTTCAAAATTTGACCTCACTTGACCTGACCTTGACCTGACCTCGACCTGAAATTCATCCAGAGGTGGTCCATATCACTTATTGAGTGTGCCTATTGAATTCTATGAGTAAAATGACCCATAAAACATGTGTCGCACATGCCCTTTTCTATATTTTGTTTTTTGGTGACCTGACCTGACCTGACCTGACCTTGACCTTGACCTCTGAATGATATTGTATGCAACGAATATTGTCTTGGTAGCCTAAGAACACGTTTTGGGCGATCAGTCTCAGTCCATGACTCCATTCTTCGGCAACTACGGTGCAAGGCCGATACTGTAGAAACTTGCAATTTGTACCCTTGACCTGACCTTGACCTTGACCTCAAACTTTAAATTAAGTACATGTTTTTAGTAGTTCGTGATGAGAGCTTTCGATTGGCGTTTGAATTTTCCAAATCGGACCATTAGTTCGGGAGATAACAGGGGGGGGTAAAATTTACCCCCCCCCCCAGCCCCGCGCGTTCGGCTGGAGACCCCAGCCCCGCGCGGGTTAAGGCACGTTAACAACTGACAAGCCGCCACCGCTGCCACTTATTCATAGATGGTTGATATCGCAGCTTGGGCGTCAGCAGCGCGGCCCACAACGCGTCGGCGCCAGCGCACGCAGCCGTTGGCACTCGGCAGCCGGTGTTGCGACTTAACGGCCGGCCGGCCCCATGAAGGAGAAGCTCTTGGTGAAGCTTTGTGATCGCCTCATAGCCGCCTTGGATGTCATCTTTCTTGGCAGATCCATCCGTTCAGATGGTACGGTGCAGTCTGGATAAAGGACGAAGTCCAACGCCGCTAACCCCGCGACCGCCACCCCACAACGTGGCCGCAGACTGAACGGGCGTGAGGGCCGTAAGGGCCACCCCGCCATCCGGTAGGTGGCTGAGCAGCCGGGCGCAGCGGCGCCTGGGCGGCGGCCGCGCTGAGATGAAGTCCCAAACCGCCATGTCGCCATCACCGCCATCACCATTGCTGCAGCTGTTCCCAACCGCCTCAATCGCCGCCGTTTTGCCAGCAGTCGCGCCGCGGAATGGCAGAAGCTCCAGAGTAGCCTCCAGCGCCCCTCTCCGCACGTGTGCAGGTGCACTGCGGCCGCCGGGTCCGACGTCCAGGCAGAACATGATATTTCCATGCTGCTCCGACGGTGGGTTGGTCTTGTTTGGGCGTTCCTCCACTGTGACGTCGGTCACGCCTGCCCCGGCCAGGGCGCAGAGGCCGACGTGTCACCATCCGGTTGCAGTCCTCAGTCGGGTCGCAACGTGTACCTCTTCCGCAGCGTGGAGCGCGCTCCCGCTGGGCAGCGATACAGCCAAAAGTAGCATAGCATGCGGGCGGCCAGCGCTGCGCCGGACAGCGGACCCATGCCGGGGTATGCCGGTCTCGGCCATTAGCGGGGTCGTCGGGGCCGAGGCTGTACATACAGCTGGTGACCGCGTGAGCCGCCAATCGAAGCTCACGGCTTATAAGCTCGACGCGGGCATCACACGCCGTCCCGATGGAAGCTCCACGACGCCGCCGCGAACTCCAGCGCGGCTCGCAGCGCGAAGACCAGTACGGACGGCCGGGGCAAACGGCGTGCGGGAGTCGCAGGCGACGTTCTGCGGACAGAAAGGGTTGGGCATAAGCTGGTCGGCAGGACACTCTTGAGCAGAGCCTTTGATGTAATTACAGATGATCCAGAAGCATGCACAAAAATTCATGACACACTATTCTCATTTATGTATTTGCTACACATGATATGATTGATATACCAGCTCATGATCAGTGACGCATTCTGGGCAATATGTTCTAAAGTGAAGTAACTGAAGTTACAATTGACAGCTTTAAAAAAAAAACACCACACACACACGCACACACATTCGATAGCTTATTGAGAATAACATGCCTTGTCTGCTTAATGCAGGAAAATATTTTTTCACTTTTTAGAAACAGCAAAACAACAAGCCATGTCAACTATCTAAACAATTTTTATGGAAACTGCCATAGCTAGCTTAAAGTTCCACAACGTTTCCGGAGCACCGTACCCAAACTCAGTTCATGTTACAAGAAAAAACAGTAATAATGCCTCCTAATTTTGAATGAAATATAGGTATGCGTAATTTGATTTGGAAAGCAACACATTTCCGCACATCATTTTAGCAAAATTACTATTTTCTTCAGCCATCAGGTTACACAAAACTATAGTAAACTTTATGATCTAGTTTACACAAAACCAAAGCCCCGATTTTAACAAATGTAGATTAAATTTAAAAAAAAAAAATTTTAAAAAATGTATCGTGGAGAAAATGAAAAGTGTAGATTTGTAAAGCCGGGATATTTCACGGATTACGCACTTAAAGAAATATCTTCACCTTTCTTTGAGCCACCAGCCTTCACCCAAGTTTTACACGAATGTAGTGAAGCAGACAATGTGGCAACTCAAAATTGTGATGGTTTGAGATAATTGACGGTAAAAGAAAAAGCAACACAAGGTTCCTTACCCTCGTTTTTTTCACATGGGTTCAGATGAGGCTTCAACTGTTGCCGACCTGAGGAGCTATAAGGACTTGAGCTTTCCAAAACTCAATTTCTAAGGGCACTGAGCAGTGTTTGGCTTTCACACGAATGCGATAGTAAGTTATATGAAGTTGACAAAGCAAGCAAAGCAAAGCATGATGCCCCGCGCGTCCGCCCGCGACCACGCCCCGCGTCCGACTCCCGACCGCCGCGTGACCCGAGGCGCCCGGCGGTCACGTGACCTACCGGCCGGGACTGCAAACGGCCTTCACCACCATTCTTGTATGACGTCATATCCTACTGAGGTGCTGATTGGTCGGAATTCGATACCTGAAGGTAATTATCTGCCGTAGTTATTTTTGTTTCATTGTTTTGCGTGTTTTCTTATATGAAATGTAATTAAAAAATTTATCATATTTTAATCACCATTAAAACATAACTGAATAGGTATAAAAGAGAACTCGATATATACTTTCCTTGTTTTTAAGAATTCCGGAATTAGATACCCGAGGGAGCAAAGAGGGAGCAAGTTGCCACGCTGATTTAATACCTCATAGTCGAAAGGTGGGCTACTAGAACCAAAAATTGCTGTGTTTGTAAATAAATAAGTGATTTGAGGGCAAAAAATGCCCGGATTTAAACTTCTAAAATTATTTTGAACATAAAATATTTCAGTTTGAGGGATGTTAAGGCCTCTGAGGGTAGGTACTTTTTAGGTATCAAATAGTTCCTCTGCGAAAGTTCCGTCGTGAAAACGGCCATTACAGCAGAACCACCGATGTACAGCACACAAACCTGCCAGAATTCAGCTTTCGAACCAACCCATGTGACAACCGCGGCCGTCGCGGTGGCGCGGGCGGTAGCGGACGCTGGGTGACCTTTTCGGTTGACCCGAGTCTGACCTTTGCACCGCGTCCGGGTTGTGAAGCGACCGGCGACTGTGACGGCGACCAGAGGCTCTTCGTCTTTCGGTGCGGCCACAGCGCTCGCGCTGCCTCCCTCTCCCTCTCACCAGGACTTGCCGCAACTCACCAGAACTCACCAGAACTCACCAGAACTCACCGGAACTCATCGGAACTCACCGTCAGCCGATATGACCGCTCACATCTCCGGGAGAAGCGGGCTGCTGCCGCTGTCTTTGATGGCCGTCTGTGTCGTAATGGCATCAGGTGAGGAAAGCAGCGTGAGCATCCGAGACATCATCATGTTAACATCATCAGCAGCAGGAACAGCAGCAGCAGGTGGCGAGAAAGTAACTCGATGATTTTTGGTATGCACTGTCTTTATTATAGGCGTTGGTGGTGGTAGCTCATTCCGTAACACAAAGGCCGCAAATTTACACTGCGGTTTGCGATCAGCACCATAATGTGTTATAGTGGCATTTGCCGATAAGAAACAATGGCTGCTGTTAGACAATCAATAAGAACATCAGTAGGTAATTTGCCATAGTTCCCCTCACGTTGCGATCAAATCTGATAGGTATGTATACAGTGTTGGTAAGAATTCAAATCGAGCATTCGATATTTTGGATAGCGTGACATTACAATACATAGATACAATTGGATAGCGGAGTGTAATCGCCACGCCGATTGTGGATTGCTCTTGATCGTCAATACATACATACATACATACATACATACATACATACAATCTTGCTACATTCAAATCAAGCTCAATGCTGTCGTGTGATGCCGCTAATGTTATTGTTTATATCACATCTCAGTCGTGGAGTTTCTCAACGAAGGAGACAATCAGGGCTTTTATTCGCGGAATATTCAGATGGTTTTGAGTGAATCGCTGATGTGTAGAGAAGGCATACAGACATATCTTGGAAACAAGACAACAAAACCTGTTATTTAGTCAGCGTCCATCACGCCGGAAATTATTACAGGGATAACTACATGAAAGCCAGTACCTTCAGGCACAATAGGCCATTCATCATATGGACAAAGCTTGAGGAAAGTCCGCGACTATTACTTATCGTTTTAGTTTTTGCTGACTCACACAGGAGAGGCTAAACAAGCATCATGAAGCTTTGTATATAGCGCCACAGCAAGGCAAATGCGAAATGTTAACGTGTAAGCTTAGGTATGAAAAAGTTAACGAAAATTGCAATTAGCGAAAATTCAAATTAGCTCACTTGTCTACACCACAACGCCAAAAATCAGACATGTAAAGCGGTAGAAGTTCCTCTGAAACAAGTCGGTTTACTTCTTCGACCTAATGAAACATGATATATATATCGTGTAGTTCAGCTGCTATTTAAGTTGCTCGTCAGGTTACATAACCAATCCCTTTGACAGAGTCACTTAGCTAGCGAACCGTATACCACCGTGTCTGAGTGTCTGAATGGCTGTCTGAGTGAATGAACGCCTAAAAGTGTGCTCAGAAAAGAGTCATCTCAGGAAAGCCTGAGCCAACACATATAGTTGTATATCGATCTATGAATGGAAAAGATGGCACTCAGGGTAAATAGTGAACGCTGTCAACTGTCTAAGGATGTGCATCAGGCATGTCAGAACATTAATAAAATTCGCTATAGCGACTTTCCGGCATTATTTGTTAGCCAGTTGTCAACAAAAGAAGTGTGTTGTTGGTCCGACTTGTTTGAGGCTGTCCTCGTTAAATGCTCTATAGCTAGAACTGGAAGAAATTCATAGACAGTATTTCAATGAGGTTTGAAATCGCAATCCATGAAACATAATATAACAAAGTACATTTTTTGTCACATACCCCTTCAGCATAGGCGGCGGAACGGGGAGGGCACCTGGGCACCGTGCCCCCCTTTGATTTTGGCATTTTAACTTTAGCCCTAATGGGCGTTGCATGGAAGCAAAAGTCGGCAGTGTCCCCCCCCCCCCTTGATTGAAGGTGTTCCGCCGCTACGGCCTTCAACTGGCCATCCTCCTTCACAAATTTCGGCAATTGTGAGAGCCTACCTTCCCCTGGGCACGTGTTTGATGGGTGGTGGCAGGGGGTCGGAAAACGTACCCAGGTCACCCCGAGCCCCAAACATCCAACCAACTGTACCACCAGGTGGGCTAAAATAAACTTTTTATTTTGTTTTATTTATGAGGATCTAACTAACCACTTCAAACCGTCGATCATCTTCAAACGATGCTTTCTAGCGGATTGTAATGTAGTAGTATTAGTGGAGGGACGAGAGGAGCGGATATATAACCTCAACTGCTCATTTCTTTATTCTACTACCAAGTCACCTAAGCCGTAATCACCGCACCATACTAGTATGTGGAAGGCTTTTGATGTCAATACATACGTACATACAATAAAAAACACCTTTCTTTTTCAGGCCGACCGCACGGCATCGACCTGTCGCTCTTACCATCCTTCCCTGAGGAGCTGGAAACCACCACCACTACCACCACGACCACCACAACGTCGACCACGACTCCTAAACCCACGCTGCCGACGATACCGACGGTTCGCGTCCCGTCGGTAACGACAGTGGAGATCAACACAGGAACGGGAGCCGACGCGGCGGCAGTGGACACCCCCTGTGGTCCGGCCATCGGTGAGTGAGCGCCCCACGCGCTCCTGATTAGACACACACCCCCTGTGGCCCGGCCATTGGTGAGTGAGCCGCCCCACGCGCTCCTGATTAGACACACACCCCCTGTGGCCCGGCCATTGGTGAGTGAGCTGCCCCACGCGCTCCTGATTAGACACACACCCCCTGTGGCCCGGCCATTGGTGAGTGAGCCGCCCCACGCGCTCCTGATTAGACACACACCCCCTGTGGCCCGGCCATTGGTGAGTGAGCTGCCCCACGCGCTTCTGGTTAGACACAAGAAAGACTCGGTTGGTGCTGTCGCGTGAGGAGTTTTGTTAAGTTATATGTCAGGTTTCAGTCTCTTTAGCTTAGCTGCTCATAAAAGCCCGTTAACCCTAGAACGCCTAGGGGGGGTTGTATCAACCCCCCCCCTGAGGTTTTTTCGAAGTGCACGCTAAACGGCTTGTCGTAGCGGGCTGAAATTTTCAATACCCTCTGGGGCAGCCTTTGCGCATCTTTTGCCGAAAAAAATGATCGGGTCATGTCAGGTCACGGAGTTATGACGTCATAAGAGGTACAGCCTCCGGCCGACAGTTACCAAATGTGTGCGCCGAATCCCTAGGTTTTCTGCCGGTGATACCCACATTGTTTGATGGATCATGATGAAACTTTCCATGCATGTTGGGGCAAGCATTGGCTATCGTGTGGTGCAAGAAAATTGACCGGGTCAGGTCAGGTCACGGAGCTATGACGTCACAAGAGGAACAGCGTCCGGTACTATTTTTGAAAAGCGCCCGAACCACTATTTTGCTAATTCTTGTCACCTCAATGGGAATATGCAGCAATATTAGCTTCTATAGGGAGCAAATGGACCTCCCAAATCCAAAAATACAATCAGATTACAAAATTTAAATTTTGATTTTTCGAATTTCTGCCGCCGACTGTGACCTTGCCGACTTCCGGCGCTCCCAACGCGCCATTTTTAGAGCTAGGGAAACGAAATACATACCAAACGATAGAAAATTGATCAAGGAACACGATAGTGAAGGTTTCAAGTCGATATCTCCCACCGTTTTGCCGCTATCACCGCGGAAAGTTGAAAAAGTTTGATTTTTTTCGGAAAATTTGACCTTTGACCGGTCAAAAGTAGGTCAAATGTTGACCTAGGACCAAAAAATATACCACCAATCGCGAGATCTCGTCGAGAGCAATCCGTTGTTTTTTTCCGCTAAGCTCTACGACCTTCCGTTTCGAAACGCCAGGGGGGGTCGTAATAACCCCCCCCCCCCCTGGTCGTTCGTGTTATGAGAAAAGGCCTGGTCGTGCGAGGGCTAATCTCATCATGTCAATCATCATCATGTAATGTAATGTAGCTCAATGTGTGACTGTAAGTCAGATGTTAGCATCGGAGTGGTGATCTAACTCACTCAGTATTCATTATCATAACTCCATAACTCTGTTTACTAGCCGTAGGCACTAGGCTATGTAACTCACTATTATCCTAACTCTATAACTCTGCCTCTAGCCGTCGGCACTAGGCTATGTAACTCACTATTATCCTAACTCTATAACTCTGCCTCTAGCCGTCGGCACTAGGCTATGTAACTCACTATTATCCTAACTCTATAACTCTGCCTCTAGCCGTAGGCACTAGGCTATGTAACTCACTATTATCCTAACTCTATAACTCTGCCTCTAGCCGTAGGCACTAGGCTATGTAACTCACTATTATCCTAACTCTATAACTCTGCCTCCAGCCGTCGGCACCGGGGTCGGAATCGGTATCAAGGAGGATAACGTGAAGCGACGAGCCGACGCCAAGACGGCGGCTCAGGGTGGATGCGGCCCGTTCCTGGCGGAGGTTGTCGGTGACACCACCACCAAGGTGAGATAGTGGGAATCAGGCTTTAGAACTCCGTGGGGAATGGGATCCTATACTACAGCTGATGACGTTCAGGTCCTGAGGCGGGAGATCCGCTTTTGATTAAATTTAGAAAGGTAATCGGATTGAACTTTTGGCATAATACCATACCTAAGTTTTCCTTGCCTTCCAGTATTTAGGATTTAGCCAAAAGGTTTCAGCGTTTTGGTATAATACCATAACAAAGTTTTCCTTGTGTTGAGGTTTGGTTAGCATTTGGTATTTACCAGGACTGCGCAGCGTGTCATGTTTTTGTGTTCTTGTGTGTGTTTGTGTACCCCTACTATGACCGCCTCTGCGGGTTACCGGGCACCGCCGTGTCTGGCGCCTGGCGCCGCCGCTGCCCGACCTGCCCCGAGGTCAGGGTCGTCCCGCGCGATGCAGCCTGCTGTGTGGGGTGAGCAGGCTAGTCGTGTCTATATCGCCGTGAATAAACCAGTGTCCGAGTAGAAGGGTTCAACCGTCACAAATCATATTGAGCCGAAAACGATCATCAGTAGTAAGAAAGAAGACCATGTTTAAACCCGCGCCCTGCTGGGGGTGGTGTGTTTGAACACCCCCCCCCCTTGTAGTTTTTCGCGAATATCTCAAAAAACGGCGGCGCCGAGCGCCACCGTTTTTGGTACACCTTATCATACATCAATTCTACACATGTTGTGAAAATTTCAGACCAAGGTCATTCAAGGTCAGGTCACCAGGTCACTTGAAGTGACCTCACATCATAAAAAGTTTCTATGTCGGTCATAGCTACACCGAGTAACCGATCGCTTTGAAACTTTCAGCGATTGCAAAGAGCAATAGCATGTACGTACAAAATGTATATCTCATAATTTTGATATCGATGACCTAAGGTCAGGTCAATTTTGCGACCTCCCCATTATAAGTCAATGGGAGATAATTGAAATGCGCCTCTTTTGGACGAAAGACGTCATAAACACTCCCAAACACCGAATTACAAGTGGTTTAGACACACTGAACATGAAAATGGTGTCCGTGACCCTTGTTTATGCCCTGAGGTCATCTTAGGTCACGAATGGTATCTAACAGTTTTTTGCAAATAACTTTTGAAAGAGGCATGCTAGAGCGATGAAAACGCCTTAGATGTGTTCAGCTTGACGATACGGATCGACTGATATGCAACATGACCCTTTCCGGTCAGATCATGACCTTGACCTGAGGTCAAATTTTCAAGTTGACCTTTCAAGGTCAAGGTATAGTTCATTCGATGCGTCTTGACGAGAGGAACACGATGCCGGTAAAAGTAAGCTCGTACAGGGCTTGGGTCAAAAGTTATTGCAGAAACGCTGTTTCCGAAAAAATCGGCTATTTTTGCAGTTTTTGCCCCCTGCAGGCAAAACCGTTGACGTTAGGTCAAATCTGAGAGATTTACTCAGAAAGGGCGCTATTAGGGCTATCGAATGCGCTTTTCCGCGGCGCTGTAGCTCTATTGGTTCCCGAGTTATGCGTTGGCTTCTTGGAAATTTTCGACATTCGACCTGGAAATCGGCGAAATTTTGCCTTCAATGACCTCTGGTGACCTGACCTTTGACCTGACCAAAAAATTGACTGAAGTGATTTCGTCATTATTATTGACGTTCTTTCGAACACCGCCTTCCGCGTATCGCTACGTGGCCCAGGAGCCGAGTTACAAGGGGGGGGGGTGTTCAAACACCCCCCCCCCCAGCAGGGCGTGGAAATCCAGGACCCCCAGCCGGGCGCGGGTTAATTGTTTTAGTATTTCGCCTTGTTGTCATAACAGTCAATCGGCCGGCAAATCAGTTGCTTCGTCTTACCTTGTCTTATCTTGTCTTATTTTTATCGGAAATTTCTACCTGGCTGGCCTTTGTACTGTCGTTGCTCTAAAAGATCCATGTCGATGTACCTGAATGTCTTCAAACTCAACTCCTGAGTCCTGGCATACACTGAAGTAACCCCCACCTCCATTCAATAACCAATTCCCCCCCCCCCAAAAAAAAAACGCCGAATGGTGCCGACGACGGCCAATTAGAGTGAAGCAAGGATGTGTGCACCCCATTTACGCATAGTATCAAGCATCAACAAATGTTAGTGGGTGCGTTAGAAGGTCTAACTTCGGACAGGATCTTGGAGCACGTGTTCTTACATGCGACATGGCGTGCATTTTTGTACACAAATAATATAGGTGGGACGGAATGCTATTTGGGTGTATCCTGAGAAACAGGTAGGCGTTGGGTGATGTTATTGGATTTTTTAGCAAACCGAACATACCTAATGTAATAACAATGACGAGTATGCTATCACGTGTGTGCGATACTCAGGACAACGTTTACTAATCGTAAAGGTAATGTTATTTGTAATTACGGAGCGAACGAAGCGAGCGTAGTCTTTCCTTAGATTAGCGGAGTTTTCTGAGAACCAGTCGCGTATGAATAACATTTGGGTAGGTATGCTCGTGCATCCTACTGGAAGCAAGTGCGGTTTACGGTGTAGCAGACATTAGACAATCAATGCGCACGTAGGTAAATGAATGTTGCTCCGGAAAGCGGCCATTGATCCTGTGACGTACATGGCGGCTACAATAAAATAATTTTGCGATATCCTGAACCGGACACGTAGCACCATGCGAAAACCTTATTAATTCGGCTGGTCGAGAACAATGGCAAATATTGCATGCCTTCCCTCGACATTTAGATAGAATAGTAAGTAATCATTCTATTGGTCGTGTACGTGCCCACGACTAACGTTTCTGCCGAAGAACAAAAGAAAATTATTTTTACGTTTTATAAAGCACTATTGTGTTTGTTCTGAGAATGAAGACTTGCATAGACCTGTTGATAAATGTTATGACGTTGTTAGAACCTTTTATTCTGATATTCTCGAAATGACATGAGAAGACATACCAATATCCGAGCGTGCCTAGCTATTATGGCTGTAGGAAAAGTACTAATAAAATTGCGCTGAAAAGTACAAAGGACTCTTGATACCACTTCTCCGAAACAGTATTCAGAATAAAAGCATGCTAACGATATTTAGATACATACCTACATTATTCGTGTAACATTATTCGTGCTTACTCACTGCCGGATCCTTTACTGCTACCTACTTGTCACGTGTTTCCAATCGCATCATTTTTGCGAAGGCGCCTTGTGATGCTCCGCAGCGGCTCAGGATCGTAATAATTTGCCTTTTGTTTTTTTTTTTTCGCCAGGTTGCTGGAAAGGATGACCTGACTGCCAAATCGTTAACGACTGTTGTTGGAATCGATGATGTAAGTATACTCAGTATTACGTCACACATGACCTAATAAATGAGTGTCAGATGCAATATCATCATGCGGTGTTGGAATTGTAAACTCTTTTCTTTGAAGTGTCTTTTCTTTAAGTGTGTATGTTTTAGGCTCGTGTATTGCTAAGGTGAATCTAACTGTCCATAGAACAATGGTCAAGTGTGCTGAAAATGCTCTGCTGATAGGTATAGGTATTTCATCCAAGAAACGGAATAGCCACCCCAGTCTGTACGTCACGAAAGCCTTCACCTTAACAAATTGGTACCGCCGCTGTGGCATGGTTGACGTATAATACCTCCACATTCGGTGTGGAAGATCAATTGATCAAAGAATTAAAAGATGACCTCCGGCAGCCTCTTCCTTGTCAAAAGAGCTGGCAGTAATTGGGAAATGTTCAGTCAGCCCTGTATAAGAGAAATTCCCGGCTGCGAAGATAATATGAAATAAAAGATGTTTAATAAATCCTTGCCAATAATAAATCATTTCGTTCGGTGGCATCTCCTGGGGGCATGACCTCGTGAACGTCGATATAATGTTTCAGTGCAATTACTACAGCGAGTATTATTTGATGATTTCTTTCTGCAAAAGTACGTGTACACTAGTGATTGAAGTTTTCTTTTGCTTTCTTTCTACCCTGTGTTATGTATTTTTATCAGATGTCGTCTGTCTAGTCATAATGCACAACCAGCAATCATTGAAAACTGATTTCACCTGATGCATAACGCATTTCAACCAGTGGCGGCGGAAGGTATTTTGGGATGGGGGGGCACACCTGATCCTTCCCGGAACCTAGGGTACCCCCAAATCTAGTTTTCTCACCGGTTTTAGGCCACTTATTTTTCACCTCTTGGCCTTTACAACAAAAATAAAAAATAAAACATTTGCAAATAAGTGAGATAATTAGTCTCATCTGAGTCAAGAAACTACCTTTTTGGTAACCTGGAATAAACGTTTAAAGCTTCCACACATGAGCTGTCAAGTCAGGTACGGGGACCCGCAGTTGCTACTGTACAGCGACCCTGAGTAAATTGTCCCAGCACCCTCACAGGGAACAACGATAAGCTGTCAGAGGGCACGCACAGAAAACCTCAGCTGCTCTTGTGCAGGGACCGGCAGTCGATATCAATGTTATCGGTTGTTACTGGACAGGACAGACGGCTAGAGTTGGGGTTCGTGTACAATAGCAACTGCGGGTCCCCGTACAGAGGGGGATTTTTTTACTTAAATAGGTATTGTCTTCCATTCAGCTTTTCTTTGAGGCCCTCGGCCGCTAATATGGGGAGGACAAGCTGCCCCGACGGTTCCTGGCCCTTTGAAACTTTGCGGGGGCAGAGACCCCCACGGCCCCAGAGTTGTGGGGGCAGGCTGCCCCCATGCTGCCCCCCGGCTCACGCGCCTATGCCGGCTGGCGTCTGGCAGAGTCGCGGGGAAAGGCCTGTGGCACGCTCAGACGCACTTTCGTGACGTCCGTGCCGGGTTACTCGCGTTCCGTCCTACTCTTCCAGACTTCGGTTACCGGTAGCTCGTAGATAGCTCTGCTTGATTTCTGAGCATTATGTGTGGAGGGCGTTTGGTGGAAATAGTCCGTCACGGACTAGCTCGCCGGATAGCCCGTCGTGAAAACGGCTATTATCAATCCAAGTTACTCGCTATATCAACTTAATAAAAAGGTACTCAGCCAAACTGGCATATGTTCCTGACGTAGGTAGTATGGAAGTATTGTGGTACTTCGTCGATAACAATTTTGGGGGGGCAAAAAGATATGTTTGCCCCCCCCCCCACCCTGGAAGATGGGGGGGCGCCGTGCCCCCGCTGCCCCCCCGCTTCCGCCGCCACTGATTTCAACGATCATAGAGAATTGATCTCATCTGATTATAATTCGCATTCGTTTCAGGCTACATTGAGGTAAAACAATTGTTTAAAAAAACCCGGTGTAGCCTCAGTGTAGCCCGAAACGAATACGAATTAGGTACAACCATTTACCTGAGGAAGATTAGAAATGTCACTTCGTCAATACCTCACCTGATGGGTTATCTATATGTGTTTACAGATCGCCATTGGCCTCAGCCAGTCACACACGGGAGCTTTGGTAGATACCGGTGACAAGCAGGCCCCATCCAAGGCCATCGCTTCAGTGGTAAGCAAATACATAATTCAACCAGTCACAGCCGGTAGATGCCGGTAGATACCAGGTAGATCACAGATGGTAGATACCGGTAACAAGTCAGCCCCATCATAGGCCATCAATTCAGTTGTAAGCATGGTATATTAGTATTCAGTGATCACTTCACAGATTAAGAGTGTGGGGGTTGTCATGTAAGTGGTTTTGTTTTCTGCAGGGAACGATCAAGATTGTGCGCCTGGCGCAATAGAAGTGTCAACCAAAAATAAAACAAACAGGGGAAAAGGTAATAGTTGGAAACGAAATAGAACCAAACAGGCAAGACACTGCCGTTATTTTCAAAAGTTGAGGTGCACATCAGACCCGCTTCTTCCCCCCCCCCCCAGGCCCAGGCATCAGGCATTGCCAGCAAACAGCAGAAGACCACGCACGCGGGATCAGGGACGGTAACTTCGGATGGCGTCAACGTCACCAACACTGCCAGTGAGTGGTATACCAGTACTGTCGAATTTTACATGAATTATCAAGTTATCAAATTATGAATTTATGAAAATTATGAAAATCAAAATTATGAAATTATGAGTCCATTATCAAAATGCGAGCCTTCTTCAAAAAGTTCGTTATATGTAGAAACTTTCAACATTTATTTATATGCTAGAGTCCTAGATGATAGTAATTGTATCGTTGTTCTTCAGTTCTCGCATTGAATCGCTTGAACATCAAAAAACTCCGAGGCAATGTCGCAAAACTCAAGCTGAAATTATTCAGAAAGTAATAAATTATACGGCTCAATCTATTCGATTCAAAACAACCGGCTCAACGATAACGATGCGTTTGTTGATGAAAGCGTAGATGCATATCGAACACTGATGCGATCTTACGAGCTCTGAGGAATAACTCCGTTATTTTTGATTAGCAACAACTTTGGACTGCACCATCGAAACGGTCAGCACGGGGAGACCTGGATTGTGTGAGAGAGTGAGAGAGAGAGAGAGAGAGAGAGAGAGAGAGAGAGAGAGAGAGAGAGAGAGAGAGAGAGAGAGAGAGAGAGAGAGAGAGAGAGAGAGCGAGAGCGAGAGAGAGAGAGAGAGAGGAGAGAGAGAGAGAGAGAGAGAGAGAGAGAGAGAGAGAGAGAGAGAGAGAGAGAGAGAGAGAGAGAGAGAGAGAGAGAGAGAGAGAGATTGATCCGGATACCAATTTTGATTTATCAACATCAATACTGATATCCACAGAAACTTAGATTATATGAAACTGTGCAGTATGCAACAAAATAAAAGCAAACAAATATATTTGGAATTTATTGGGACGGTTTACAGACAATGCCCAAAGCAAAGTCTGATCCGCTAAGCCTAAGAGTAAGACATTAGCTGATGAAAGCTGCTGCCAGAACAATACATACATACGGATACCATAAGATCTACCTATACCTAAATGCATTTGAACGAGAGGGAGGGATACGTGAACTGCCATTCTGTATCAACTTCTGGGGCTGTTAGAGGCAGCGGATTGTTCATTCACCGCAGTTCCATGAAATGTTACCATTTATTCCCTATGCGCTGTGCAGCACGTTGATGACGCAGTATGCACGTTATGACTTAGTAGTGATTAGGAAACCCTCTGTGACTTTTACTTCTTTACCATACGTCCTAATTTGAACGTCACAAAACTGGTGCTAATACGGCATAACTGAATTGAACATTTATTTCAGGTGATGGAATCAAAGCTGATGTGCTAACACAAATCAACTGCGGAAAGGTAAGCTGTGAACTCTAGGACACTGAAGTGTGAAGCTAGGTAAAGGAAAAAAATGAAGCTAGATGAGTAAGCTAGCTTGGTGTTTGATGTTGCATTTGTAAAAAAATATGAATAATCTTACACTAAACGCTTCAGCGACCTGCTCCGCACTGCGACGTCTCTTGAACAAACCGTGCTCGAGCTCCGGAGATTTTGCCTGTGTTCGATGTCTCCCGGACGACAAAGATTCTTCGTCGTTGTCGTTCAATGTCGCACGTACGGCGAAGATTCTACGCGACGTTGCGTAGAAGTTTTGTCGTCCGCGTGGAATCTTTTGAGCGTACTAAGGTCGGAAAAGAGACAATAATGGCGCACACTTCGAAAGCGGCGCGGCAGCTGTATACAGTAGTTGCTTACATGTGTGTACGTGGTTTCCATGAAAACATTAGAACTGGCAATTTTGCATACGTTTCTATAAAAAAACGAGCAAATGGGATGGATTCGAAAGTGATGAACATTCACAATGCGCAAGTGGCGCACAAAATGGCCGACCACGCCGTCGTACTGTGTGCCTCATCGAACGCAGCGTATATATTTTGCGTAGAAAGTTCTTTGTCCGAGGAGACTGCAAACACGCTCATTGCTTCTCACACTAATTTCCCCAGTACCTTGGAGTGCAATTCTGTCACATACCTCACTTGATGGAGTTTTTAACTGAACACCCATCTTCCCTTTATCGACAGAACGGTACCAAGTGTGCTGGGCCCAATATCAAGCTACCAATCGGTAAGCCGAAGCTGCCGAAGGTGCCCAAGCCGACGTTGAAGCCCACGAAGAAGCCATTCCTTCCTAAACTGGTGGTGTGATGCGGTGAAATCCCCAACGAAGAGACTCTCTACATACTGTCCTGCGTGTGAGGAGGCGGAGAGGGGGTATTATCATCCCCCTGGAGGTGTAGCCAGAAGCAGGTCATCAACATAGCGCACGTGTACAATAATTGATTTTAGCGCATAACCACAGTGTAGTGTGATTATGATTGACTGAAACGACTTGAATCGGCTGATACAATAAACTTTGACAGCGGTGCATGGGGGTTTGGAGAAATGTGCAGCATGCAGCAAAGGAACCTGATAGATACCCTTCTACAAGACAATTATACACACCACTTCTACAATTAATGAACTGGCCACTCGGGGGTAATCAATTTATGCAAATAGGGTAGTCTCGGTAAGGACGAGCCCAACCAAAAGTGTCAGTTAATTTGTGTCACAGCGCAAAGCTACGCCAAAGTGAATTACTTTTCTCGTTTTGCTTCCTGTCAATTATTGCGTATGTAACTGACTATTGATTAGGTGTGCGAGATGACTGTTGAGTACCCCACAACCCTTCCACGAACCGCAGACTATCTCCGCTAGGATTTGCATATGTTACGCATACATGCTACGAGCTCGTTTTGATCTAGCGTAAGCGGCAAGCGCCCACCTGGGGGATCGAATTCAACATCCCCTCTGTTTTCTTGAGCAACCCATGAACCGTGTAAGCTAGCGACGTAGGGCCCACCTACCTAAGAAATTTGGTGTTTCTAGGTGCCATAGGAGCCAATCGCGAGGGGGTCGCATCGCCCCCCCCCCCTGCCAGGCCGTGTTATGAAAAATGCCCTGCCAGGGCGAGGGTTATAGTTGAGCCATGTTATGAAAGCGGTGTGATAAGATACTCAATATTGTTGTGTGACATAATATTTATTTTTGTAAGGGATTCTTACTGTACTAATTACAAGATGAAAAACTATAGGTACGCGAATATCTAACGAATGATAGAAAATGACCGGCAATAATGGTATCAATTAAAAAACACACATGCAAACTTCAATTACATGTATTACACCAACACTCAATGTCTACAACACAGCCATAGATAATCTGATATTCGGTGAAAATTCAGAGCTTGAACACCCAACGTACTTGTCTTCAACATCTACTTGTATAATGATGGAGCATCTGCGGTGATATATGTACAATGTACATACTTTTTAAGTCTGAATATGTAAGCTTGTCTAATCGCTTTCAATGCTTAAACAAAAGGCACATGTGAGCCTCAATGACTTAAGCACTGGCCAGCTGAAAATATCATCTTAATCTCGATGTTACTTTTTGACTTTCTATTCATACCTTTTGCTCGTCCCATGTCATATTTACTTGTGCAGTGTGCACTTTAGGCTATCAGACAGACTTATATAACGAACTAGGTATGGCAACACATTTCTGTCGGAACATGATTCAGAACATTGTATTAAATTTATCCACAGACTTGGGTCGAAGATACATGTCATATGATGACACCTCTCGCCTCACTCTTCGCTCCTCTTCTCACCTGACAGACATATCAGTCCTATCTCCGCACTAACTCGGTTTGATCGCTTGCCAAAAAACATTGTCCACATTGCTACCTTCAATTCCTCGTTAGTACAAAACGTCCACCCATCCAGAACGTGATACAACGTCCTCAGAAATCCAAGGTGGCGCGTGAAATCGGTGTTGCCATGGAAACGGAAACCATACAGCAATAGCGCAAATTTGAACGGAAAGGAGCACAATAGAAACAGGCATACGAGCTTCATCGTGAAGACGACAATTTTCATGTTGTGTTTCAGCCGCTCCTCTCCATTGAGCATGTGCCGGGAAATCTCGTGCATTTTCTTGTGCTGAAAAGATAATTAGAAGTTAGTGACGACATAAATCATACTTCTGTTTCGACATACAGCATTGGTACGCAAATACGCAATCATCTTTATTATCTGGTACATCTATGTAATTAGAATTTCAAATGACCTTTTCCTCGATAATTAATTGGAAATGCAATAAAAAGCAAATATTATATTGTTTGACAAATTTTTGAACCAGCACAGTTCATTCTCATGCCACATGAAACAAATTCATGTGACTTGAGAATGAACTGTGGTTAGAAAAGTTGCGAACAATATAATATTTCCTTTTTATCGCATTTCCAATTGCTTATCGAGGAAAAGGTCATTTGAAATTCTAACTACATATATCAAGATTTTCTTCGCTAGAGCACTGCATACTATTTCTTCATTATCTGGTGCATCAATGAAATTACGTTGGTGCTTTCCTGTTCATGTCCTATTATCTTTTTGCTCACCTTTTTACCGTCTTTAACCTCTCTATTCCGTCCTCTGTCTCAAAAGATAGATCATTTTCAATTGTAAAATTGAAGATAATTTTGCTCAAATATTGATTGGCGATACAAGGTTGCTAAACGGGCACTAGACTGGTCTAACTATAAGTGCAGCGCACTAATATCGGGGTGATCGATACGTATATGATTTGTCATTTGAGCCCGCATCATGCCAATTTCGAGGTTGAGGGAGAGCGGTGGACTTATCGGAGAGCTTATTTGCATGTAGTCTGTTGATCTAGCGATGACGGATCACTCTACGTCCATCAGTTAATGCTGCATTAACAAAAAAGAATCATTAAATAGATAAGAGGAAAACGATGGTTTGGAGAGGATAGGCTTACGCGCATTACTCCGGATAGGTTTATTCGTCAGTTTTTTTTTGTGCGCATTTTACTTTAGCACTCGAAAGCGACCCGATAAAAAGACTGCAATGCGTCTGATGACCCTACTTGGACAAATTTTCTATATAAATTTCGTCCGAACCTTTTGAATGGAAGGGTTCGCAAGGACAGAGCCCGCTAAGCAGAGCTTATTGCGTTGACCCTACCCTCTACCCTCTGATCGCGCAATTCCGGTTCTATGGCAGAATTTGGAGTCCAAAGTTAAACGTGCGCATATAGCCGCGCACGGCCGGTTCCCTCACTGACTTCGACTGGCTACGGCGTGCCACCAACCGCAACCATACCCGCCAGGAGGCTCATAAACGTCAAGCGGGGGTCGCGCTTCGAACCCGAATTGTTGCACCAAGGAACGCGTGCTCTCACCACGCGGAGTCCAACGCTTTACCGATTGAGCTACGGGACCGGCTAATATCTGCGATGATATAGGATGAATAATGTTACAAGTCCTTGTCCCTAGTCTATTTTTGGCGGTCCTACTTAGCGCAGAAGTGGATGAGACAGACGCCAAAGATGGGACTAACCGATGATCTGGTGTCCATTTTTTTCTCCATGCACGGTCATACTCATACGCTGTAAAAATCGAGTCTTCCAGGGACCGTTAGGTTGTAAAGGCAGCACATGCTCCCGTTGTCCCCTGCGTCAAATGGCATGGCACAACTCACCTTTGATGCTGCCAGGATGATCCTGCCGTTGCAGAAGATTGTCGCCACGTCGATGCCGATGTTGACCGTGACGGAGATCGCTGCCAGCAGCGCCGTCTCCGGTCTCAGGAGGTCACTCATAGGGTCACAGAAGAGCTCTTTCTGGGCAGGTAGATCGGTGTACAGTCGACCGCCAGTCAGCATGGCCGCCTGCAGAAGCCCGTAGACGGCGGCCATCTTGAGATGACTCCACTCTCTGCCAAGAGGAACCCTTAGCGGATATGTAATATTGTGCTCAACTGACAAAAGGCGATCCCTGCTCAAGAAAAGCATCATGACGTTGACGGCATTCATGATGGCATTCATCAACGCCTCGGACAAGACGCAAACGAGCTTCGGGAGGCCGCCGGACAGCATGCCACTGAAGACGACGGCTGTGGTCATGACGAAGATGGTGCCACCAAGCATGCCATCCAGCAGACACAATATGAGGACGTAAAAGTAGGAGGTGCGGTGGAGTGAAGCGGTACGCCAGATGACCGCAGCAGTTGGAGCTGATGTCACCACGATGGCAAAGGCGATGACAAAGCTACCGATGATGTTGCTAACATCCACTGTGTTCAGACGACACAACCAGAGGGAGTATGGGGAGAGGGATCCGGCAGCAGCGGCGAGAGCCGTCGGGGTGACGTTGATGGTACTGATGTCAGACATGCTGGTGACGTCAGACACGGAGCTTGAGGTGATGTTGGCGACATCAGTGATGATGTTAGGATTAGAAGTAGTGACTGATGCCATTGTCGTTGTTACCATTGTTGCTGTTTTGTTCTCTCTTGCGAGAACTTCACTGCAAATATCGATGTCTCGTGCCATGATTGAGTGAAGCCACTCTGAAAAACAGTACAGAGAGTATGTATGACGCATCGCAGAGGAGCAAACGCGCAGAGAAATGTGAGGAATAAAGTCACACCTTCTGTGGTACCTATTTGAATGAGATAAGAATAGCAAAACGCCTTTTGGGGCGACTAACGAAGCGAGCGAGAGGGTAGGCCTTGCACGTGCCAAATTGCGAGGGGGTACGGCTCCAACTAACTTTGCACTGCACCCTACTAACCGGTCCCTAGCGATGTGCCAAATTTGAGCGCAATCGGCCTATCTGTTCTCGAGATCTGCAAGCGGAACCCTGCACGTGCGCACGTGTAAAATGGGTCCCAACTCCCAACTGACTTTTGCACGGCACCCTACTAACCGGTCCCTAACGGTGTCTCAAATTTCAGCGCAATCGGTTCAGCTGTTCTCTAGATCTGGAATCGACCCCTGCACGTGCGCACGTGCAGCAGCACCCTATACTGTGGCACATAAAAATGCATTGCCTAGTGGGTGCCTACCTACATGCCTACTTGCAGCGCAATCGGCCCAGTAGTTACCGAGATATTGCAATTGTCACAAGACTGACACCTCTTCGTTTTGCACGTGGCACGTGCATACTAGGGGTCGTCCACATGCATCGGGAATAGCCTCCAATACTTGGTAGAAGGAATGAAGCTACCCTACAAAAATTACCTTCCTCAAGTAAATCGGTCAAGTGGTTGCTGAGATATAAGCCTCGCAAAATCGTTCGCACGGCCGGCCGGCCGCTCATACTCAGAAATTTGCGTCATTCTTCGAAAGATTCCATCCGCTTCACTTGCTTCGTGATAAAAAGTAAGGCTGTATTAAGTATTAACCCAATAGGAAACTTAGAACTCTCCTAGATGAACAATATCTACCTATGCTTATAAAAGGGATTGGTGAAAAAATACAGTTGCTGCCGATGAGCGAAAAAACCCGCGCCCCACTGGGGGGGGGGCTATTTATAGCCCCCCTCCCGTTTTTCTGCAATAACTTCCAAACCGCTTGACGGATCGACGCCAAACTTTCAGTACCTTCGGCTGCATCAATTTGACACCTTGTGTCAAAATTTGAACTTCGTAGCTACCATAGATCGGCCAGAAATGACGTCAGAGTGACATCATGTTCGTCCGATTTCGACGCAAAACATTGAACCACGGCAATCGCTCCCAAGAGCTCAGTTTTTAAGCTAGATCCAATTTCTTTGCATGAAAGAACTCAAAATTGACCACGCTATCGAACTGCTATCTCGGATTTTCAAAATTTTGAAAATTTCGAAAAATTTTATGTAATAATATTTAAAATTTATATTTTTATATTTTTTCAAAAAGTTTTTGACTTTTCGAAAAAACCGGAATATATGTGACAGAACGCATGATCATGACTAACTCTAGCAAGTTTTAGCTAAATATCTTCAAAAATGGCCAAGTTTTACGCATTATTGCAAAAAAATTCACAATTATTAATTTTTCAAATCAATTTTTCAGTACGTATTTGACATCGTACACCAATATAAATTGCACCATCGTGTTCCTGAGCTCAAACTGCATCCAATAGACACCTTTTTTGTTGAAAAATTTTAACTTCAAAATTTGACCTTTTTTGACCTGAAAGTGACCTGACCTAAGCTAAATTCGACTCAAAATGACCTCGAATGACACAGACGACATCAAATTCGAAATCTATGGCCTAAATGGACCATAAAACATGTGTCACTTGACCGACACATGATATAATATTTCCGTGACCTGAGATGACCTGACCCTGACCTGAAAATCAAAGTACAAGTTTGGTACCCTCAAGGTATCTAGAACATCTGTTCACGAGTGTGGAAACCAAAAATGAGCCTGATGTGACTTGTAAGACGGCGGCCAGAGCCCAAAATGTGAACAAGCCAAAATGCTAATAATTTTTACTTTGACCCGACCTGTGACGTCATCGGTGACCTCGAAGTCAATGAAATTAGGTTTCGTTCGACAGTTTTTCCGGGGCTATCAGACGCCGTTTGAATTGTGACGATCGGCCCAGTAGTTTCGGAGTTAGGAGGGGGGGCTATGAATAGCCCCCCCCCCCCCCCCAGTAGGGCGTGTTATACAGTATACACAGACCCCAGTGGGGCGCGGGTTAATATTCCTTGCTGAGGTAATTGTCATTTTTCGGGAAGGCGATCAATGCATGATTGCTCACATTTACTTTGCCTAATGGAATTACAAAGAATCCACAACATTAATGAAATCAGGCTCAGTGTCTTGGTTACAGCACGATTAGGCAACAAGCACGTAGCATTGAAGTTGGTCCCCAAAACTATCGCTCATTAACCAGCACCGGCTTACTCGAAGCGTATATTGTAAAAAGCACAAATAAGCTTAGGCTCCCACACTACACAAACCCTAGAACAATGGCTGACACCACATAACCACCACATGACAATGACACCATGACATCACATGGCAATGACACCACATAGTCCGATCAGCACACCGGATGCACACTGGTACTTACTTCGTTGCTGTCGATCGCTCTGCACAGAATGATGCACTCTCATTCCGATAGCTGTCTTATATACCTGACCGAGTTCACCGGCCGGAGGCTGCTTACGGTGTTTGCGCAAGTTGTCATGGCAACGCGAAGGCAAATTACTATAGCCAGTGTCACATTCATAGTTCATACACACTGGAAAGAACACGTTGACGTAGGGCAATGGTCATGACACAGGCATCAGAAGTCTCGGTTAACCCGCGCACCGACGGGGGGGGGCGGATATCCGCCCCCCCCTGAGGTTTTTCGCAAATAGCGGGAAAACCGCGGCGCGTAGCGCCACCAAATTTGGTATGACTATTCCCTTATCAATTTTACACATGGTGTGCAAGTTTGAACCTCCTACCTTTCAAGGTCAGGTCACCAGGCCACTTTGAATGACCCAACCTCAAGTCACTTTTTTGCAACTTTGTCACCGTGCCAGAGCTACAGTAGATGTCGGAGGCCTTTGAAAGTCGCAGGATGTTATTAGGTCATTAGTAGCTACAATTTGTATATCTCGGAATTTTGATATCGGTGACCTAAGGTCAGGTCAATTTCGCGACCTCCCCATTATAAGTCAATGGGGGAAAAATCAACTCCCTGTTTTTACCACTAAAACGGGTCGGAATGGCCCCATATACCATACATGACTTCATATACGATCAACCTTCACTACCTTGAGGTCTGTTTTGCTGTTGGGCAGCTGTGAGGTCATGTGACGTCATCAAAGGTCACCAAAGGTTTTTGGCCAATAACTCCGTACAGGAACAAGATACAGACGCGTGGATGGTCTCATTGTGTTCAGCTCGTCAAGACGCATCGAATGATATACATGATGACTTCGAGGTCACGTGACCTGAGGTCAACCTTTGACCTTGACCTTTCGAGGTCAACATATATATCATTCGATGCGGATTGACGAGAGGATCACGATGATGCCCTTAGTTTGTTCCTATCTTGACTAATTCAAAAGTTATTCGAGAAAAACTCTCTCCATATCTAGCGCCGCCATTTTGACTTTTTCGACCCCTGTGACGTCATCTTTGACCTGACCTGAAAATGACCTTAGTAAAAATTGTAGATCTTGACCGTGCGTATCCGATGCCGTTTACCGCTTGTCGCTATCTTGCTTCGTTCTCGAGATCTCAGGGGGGGCGGTCATCCGCCCCCCCCCCCCCCCGTCGGTACTAAGTTGGCGCAGACCCCCGTCGGTGCGCGGGTTAAAATATCCTGTTTTGACGTAATGCGCTGGTATCTTATTCATCTGCAAATATGATCAATAAATATTATATTACATGGGGCTCAGTGAAAGGATGTCAACGTGTTTTGCGAAACACAAATTGGCTCATTTTGGAGAACTATTATCCAAGTGAATTAATCCTGCCGGACCTTATCCGAGCAGAACAGGAAAGAAACTCTTCACTGTGTTACTGTGTTGGCTATAATTGGGTTAGAGCTTCCCAGATATAACCGGGATGTGAACGTTCTCCTAACGCCAAGTCTCAGAACAACCGGTGATCTCTGAATTCAAGCCTATAGGATCCAACAGGTAGAGACTGATTTTTAACAGAACTTTCATTAGCCCGGCCAGGGGCGGATCCAGAAAATCTCCAAGGGAGGGGCCATTAGAAACCAGGAGGCCCCCCCATAATCCCACCTGTTGGAGGCCCCATCTTCCCACTTGTTGGGCCCCCCCCCCCCCCCAAAAAAAAACTGCGTCTATTGAGCTTATCTAGCTGTTCAGGCAACATCTCAACATCTGTGCAGGCTTGGAGGCCCTCTGTGCAGGTTAGGAGGCCCTGTAAAAGTGGTCATCTCTGTGAGTATAAGAGACCTCCAAGTTATGAAAAGCTTTACCAATCTTCTAACAAAGAAGTCTTCTCAGCTAGTCTTCTAAGAAATAACTAAGTGGGTAGGTTAAAAAAAAAACTCATCGGATTTCGGCCACTTTATTTTCAGGAGGCCCCCTTTTCAGCTTTTTAACTTTTTAACTTTTTATTTTATTTTTTGAAAAAAATCGGCCAAGGGGGGGGCCATGGCCCCCATGGCCCCCCCCCTTGTATCCGCGCCTGAGCCCGGCAGTTGCTAGGGTATTTCGCCACCCGCCGTTTGCTGGGGGGGGGGGGGCGTTAAACGCCCCAAGCGGATAACTCGAGAACCAATAGGCTCAGCGAAACGCACGAGGCGGCAAACGAAAGAACGTGACGAGACGCTTCAGATGAGTACTTTAAAGTTGAATTTTGAGGTCACAGGTCGGGTCAAGGTCAGGTCAAACACCTGAAATCGGGCTTTCAGTAGCATGGACTTCAGGACTTCGCAATGGGCGCCTCTCGCCATAAACTCTGTCAAAACGGTGCACAATCCTTCATATAAGGCCTACAAGAGTGTCAGATCCATGTAGGGGTCAGTCAAGCATAGGTCAGGGTCAAGGTCACGTCAACCAGGTAGGCACATATCCCCGAAAATCAAAACTGATCTTCGCAGCCTGTGACACATGTTTAATGGGTAATTTGTGGCGTAGAACACGATGGTGACATTCATTTTATCATATGTGTGCGTGTTTGGATCAAAAAGTCCAATTTAAGAAATGCATGTATTATATGGTTGTAAAGTAGTCACGCGAAATTGCCAAGATTCAGTTCAAGGTTTTAGAAAATATGGAACGATAATTAAAATCGAAGATAGCCATTTGATTGTTCATGGTATTGGCAGACTAATGGCGTTTACCGCATGTCTGTATGTCATATTCTGTGATTTTATATGATTTTTTTTTATCTTATGCCGTTTTTGGTCGAAAATTCAGAAATTATGACATCTCTAAACCCTCGATATCTCAAAAATTTTCCGACCGATTTTTTAAACCTTGTCACAATATACTTCAATCAATTGCCTACAGGTACCCAAAATTTGGCGCCTCGCGGGTTAAAATTGCAGCAGAGATATAGGAGCCGTCTTTCTAGCGCCGTCTTTGCTATCTCAACAGCGTTGACAGATAACGGGTGTGCCCTTAGTTTCTGGATAAAAGATTGATCATCTCTAGCTTTTGAACTATTGCAGTTATCAATACAACCATTGTTACAGTGAATTATCAATTCATTTGCTCACGGGCATGCCAAAATTCAGACTGGTTGGACCTTTTCTTTCATACCAAAAAGAGCTTGTAACTAAGTCATGTACCCAAAAAACAATGGCGGGATTTGCACAAAAATGACAAAAAATCTAGGGAAGCAACTTCTGTTCCCAGTGACGTTTTCTAGGAATAGCGAGAAAGAAAGCTTTGTGCCATTGGAAGAACGGCACAAGCACGGGGAAGTGCGTGACACTTGCACAGTGTGCAGCTTTGTCGATTCGTGGCAAAAGTGCCTCCGGCAGAAGAGGCTCGTTGTGGTAAAAGGACTCACATACACTCTTGGACTCAATATCTTGTGAGTGTTTCCCGAAATCCCGACACTCATTCTGTCCTGCCGTTTTCCATGTATGTTGGGAATATTGCAAGTTACGATATTTTGTACATAAAAAACTAAAGATACCGCATGAGTTAGCACTAAGTAGTCACTAAAAGCAGCAGAAAACCAACAAGACCCGGATCCGTAGGCCATCACGATAAAAGCTAAGTGCACGGTCTGCACGGACAAGGCTAGTAACCACCGATAGATGATGGATTTCGTTTGCCTAAAAGCGACATTTCATATATTGAAAATAGGGTAAAAACACCACCCCGCCAGAAGAAGGGGTTCACAAAATGTAGAAAATCAGTCTGCTCACCACGTTCCACGCCATGTCCTCAGGCGCAATATTACCACGTGCCATTTCCAGTAACTTGTTTAGCTCCATGGATGCAATGCCAGCGTCGATATCTACTGACAACAGTACTTAAACCAGTAAAACGCCTTTTGGGCGAAGAACGAGCGAGCGAGATAGTGAGCCCTGCACGTGCGCAAGGGCGAGAGGGTACTTCCAACGGGCTTGTGCAAAGCACCCTTCTAACCGGTCGCTAGCGGTGTGCCAAATTTGGAACGCAATCGGCCCAACCGTTCCTAAGATCTGGAAGCGGCATTCTGCACGTGCGCACGTGCAAGCGGGGTCCAAACTGACCTTTGCACGGCACCCTATACTAACTGTTCCCCAACCTTGTACCAAATTTGAGTGCAATCGGCCCAGCCGTTCTCGAGATCTGGAAGCGCCCCCTGCACGTGCGCACGTGCTGTAGCACCCCAACCTTAACAGATGCAGATGAATTATCTGATGGAGACCTCCGAGTTTCAATTCAATCGGCCCAACCGTTGTGCCGTTATTGAGGTTGCAATTCTGGGGGTTCTTAAAAAATGTTCAACTTTACCACGCGCCACGTGCGGTGGTTGGCAAGAACGCATGATGGCCATCACACCAGAAACCATTGTGCACAACCGTTATGCTTACTTGTGCTTTGGGAATAACCCGCTTGGGGTTGATATCAGCTCAAAGGGTGGTCAATAGCTTTGAGGTCGGGACAGGGCATATTTTAACATACTGACTGCGTCCCATTTTGGGACGCAGCCCCCTGCCTTTGGGACGTAGCCCTCGCGAAATTTGGACCACTGCGTCCCACACTGAAATGCCACGGTTTCAGCCGAAAAGTGCGAGCAAAAATAAGTAACATGCCTCGGTCTTTTACTGTGTAAAAGATGTTGGCTTTCCGATTGCTTTGTGCCCTGATTTAACTACTATGTACCTAAGCACATACATGCCCTCTCCAGTCCTTGTGCCCTGCCCTACCCTTGGTCATACACCTTATTATGTTCTTCCCTACTATACCCCTAGGATATGTGCCCTGCCCAGTGCCCTGTCCTTAGGTCTTTTACCTTGCGGCCTGGCCTTTCTTCAGGCCCTGTGCCCCGCTCTGCCCTGCCCTCAAACACGATACTTTATATATTCTGCCTGGAAATTTGATGCGCTGCCTTCCCGTCTTTTGGCCCCGTGCCCTGTCCTACCCTAGTTTGGGGCCCCTGCCCTTCTCTGCCCTCAAGCCTTGTACACTTGTCCTGCCATCAGACCCCGTGCCGCTGCCTTGTCTGCAGGTACTGTGCCCTGCCATGCCATCAGGCCTTGTGCCTTCCCATGTCCTCATGCCCCGGCCCCGCGCCCATCCTCGAGCCTAATGCCTTGCCCTGCCTCAGGCCCTGTCCTGTCATGTTCTGCTTCCAGGCCTCATGTGCATTGCCCTGCCCTTAGACCCTGTGCCCTATTCTGCCATTAAGCCTTATGCGTTGTATCGCCCTCAGGCCCGTGCCCGGCCTCGCCCTAAGTTGCTGTGCTCTGCCCTGTCGTCCCATGCCATCAGACCCTGTGTCCTACTCTGCCCTCAAGCCCTGTATTCTGCATTGCCCTAAGGTCTCGTGTCCCATGCCCGCTCTCAGGCGCTGTGCCCTGCCCTGTCATCAGGCCCTGTGGTGTCTCCCGCCCTCAGGTCCCGTGCCGTTTCCCGTCCTCATGCCCCGTGCCCTTACCTGTCCTCAGAACCCGTGCTTTGTTCTGCCTCCATGCCCTGAGCCTTGCCCTGCCCTCAGGCCCCATACCCTGGCCCTGTTTCACCGGTGATAGCAGCACGCTGCTATTACACGTGTCAAATTGGGTTTCCATGGAGACATCAACAGGCCCATTGCTCAAACACTACCACAAGTATGACGTCAGCTCGCGGAATTTGATAGCAGCGTCCGACGTCCGTGAAACACTGCCCACGTCTTGCCATACCTTCGGGGCCCGAAGGTATGACAAGACGTGGGCGGTGTTTCGGGCCTTGTGTCATACCTGTGTCTTATGTCTTGCTCTACCTTTAGGTACTATTTCTTGCCCTGCTCTAAGATCCTGCGTGTTGTCCTGCCATCAGGTGTGTTGATCATCAGGTGTTCTAAGGCCCTGTGTCTTGCACTACTCTCCGGCCTTGTGCAATGATAGCCTCAGACCCGCGCCTTGCCTTGCCCTCGGACCCTGCATCCTACCCAGCCCTCAAGTATCCGTCTTAGCTTAGCTTCATGGCCTGTGCCTGCCCTGTCCTTAGGGCTCAGACTCTGTGTCCTGCCCTTCCCTAAAGTCCTGTTTAGAGATGTCAAGTTGGAGCCCGCAGGCCCGGAGCCTGGCCCAAAATCCGGCCCTACAGGGCTTTTGCATGCACAGTGGATTGTATCATTGTTTTGAGGTACCTCATCGAAACGCATCGACTGATATGCGACATGATCTATCTTGGTCACGAAATGACCGTAATGTGAGCTCAAGTTCTGACCTTGACATTTCGAGGTAAAAATGAGAGAAGAACGATCGTGCAAACGAAAATTCTCTACCTTTTTTTTAGTTCAAAAGCTTTTCATGAAACCAATATTGACAAAAATTGTAATTTTACCCGTTTTTGGCTATGGAGCCTTAACCGTTGATCTGAACTCAATCCTGACGAAATATTGACGAAAGAGCTGTTTAAGATATATCGATTGCTTTTCTCCTATCGATTGCGCCCTCCTAGCTATCATAGTTTTTGAGATACCGGCACGTTTTCCGAAAAAAATATCGCATCATTGCGAAGTTTGACATTTGATGGCATACGGTCAGATCAGGGCCGTCATGGCCGTCTGGCCATTGGAGGATATAGAGGGGGCCACGGGGCCATGCTCCCCCCCCCCAAAGCGCCCGGAAATGGCACAAAATCGACACATTTCTGGGCATAATAATTAAACAAAGGAACTTCCATTGGGAAAAGTTTGGGTTATATTACATGATAGGCAGTAAGGAAGCGAAATCCGAAGCATCCAAAGCATCCGTTCATCCAAAGCATTAATCTATGATGGATTTTTTATGTAGCTTTAAAATCCGATGATTTTTTGTCACAACTTAGGTGGGTACTGTTTGACCTTACGTCATCTAATTTTTTCAAACACATAGTATCTTCAATGCAAATTGGCCATGTTTCACACGTCAACCTCTATTTTGAATCAATTGATAAGGGTGAAAAACGCATGAAGAGACGTATGTATCACATTTTAATCATGTGCATATTCATATTTATTCTCTAAGCATAGGTACAATTTGGTGCGTCAAGGGAGGTTCAGTTCAGTTCAGTTCAGTTCATTGTATTTTTTCCATATGTAAACAAGAACAACGAACAAAACAATAGAGGATTGGCGCAAAAGCAAAAAGCTTAAAATTACTGTTTCAAAGAGGTCAAACACGCCCAACGCCGTTCAGGAAAACGAGTGACTAACAACAATGTAAATGTCATTTTAAATCGCCGGTCCGCCCTTTGAATGCGGATAAAGAACGCACTACGACTGGGCGAATTTCGAGACTGGCCAAAAGCAATCACAGCCCGCTCCCAATATCCCACTTGCTGTGCCCCTCCACCAGCACAGTACACAATGTATCTGTACATTATCTCACTTGCATTATATACTATTTCGCTTGCAATGTGCCCTTTCCGATCAAAGCATGTGCCCTATGCCACCTTTGGGACGCAGTGAAAAATCCTTAAAATATGCCCTGGGTCGGGACCCAGAAGGCTGGTTGAGGTAGGTCATGTGATATATCATTTGAGTTGGCAGCTCATTCTGAGCTCATGGATATCTCTCTTGACGCGCTATCTTAGTATGGTCTGGAGTTGTTCACAAGACTATTGATTATATTTAATGTTTTAAATGTTATGATATGTGACGTCACGCAAGAAACAATGATCAAATATAAGTACCGAGCCGCACACAAAGAGTATCACTAAAATCCCTCCCTTCACCCACGCTGGACAAGATCTATAGGCTTGACGGTGCAGAATGCTAAACGGAGCAAAACGAACGCGCTTTCTGTTGCATTTTATGGTAAGATAACTGCGAACAGCAGATGAAAATATTAATGAATTTATTCCCTTTTTGTCTCATTTCTCCGCACCAGAAATCGCGCGTTATGCAAGCTATTGATTGGTACTCAGAAAAGTGTGGCGTGTCAAGCTGCCCATCATTTAGAAGGAACTGTGTGTAATACAATACAGCTGCAGTGCTGGGCCTGGATATGATTGATGTGATTGTTCATTGCTGTGGTAAATGTTGAGTACGAGAGTTATGTCGTATTTCGTTTACGCTGTCAATGATACATGTATCTACGCATGATTTTTTTTTACACACAGGTAAAATAATGACAGCATAAACGAGCGAGGAGTAACACACTGTAAAAAAGTTGAGTACCTCCAAGCAGTTAAATGCACTTGAGCACCATGGTAAAAAACGAGCACCACCCACCGGCTTAAATTAAGCAGGCTAAGAGGGTGCTATTTGAGTTGTTTATTTTTAGCACCATAAACGTCGTAGCACCATTGCTACTGTATGGGGCTAACAAGATGCTTTTTAACCCGCGCCCTGCTGGGGGGGGTGTTTGAACACCCCCCCCCCCCTTGTGGTTTTTCGCGAATATCTCAAAAACGGCGGCGCGGAGCGCCGCCGTTTTTGGTACACCTTATCATACATCAATTCTACACATGTTGTGAAAATTTCAGACCAAGGTTATTCAAGGTCAGGTCACCAGGTCACTTGAAGTGACTTCACCTCATAAAAACTTTCAATGTCTGTCATAGCTACACCGAGTGACCGATCGCTTTGAAACTTTCAGCGATTGCTAAGAGCAATAGCATGTACAAAATGTAAATCTCAGAATTTTGATATCGATGACCTAAGGTCAGGTCAATTTTGCGACCTCCCCATTATAAGTCAATGGGAGAAAATTGAAATGCGCCTCTTTTGGATGAAAGACATTATAAACACTCCCAAACACCGAATTACAAGTGGTTTAGACACACTGAACTTGAAAATGGTGTCCGTGACCCTTGTTTATGCCCTGAGGTCATCTTAGGTCACGAATGGTATCTAACAGTTTTTCGCAAATAACTTTTGATAGAGGCATGCTAGAGCGATGAAAACTCCTTAGATGTGTTCAGCTCGACGATGCGGATCGACTGATATGCAGCATGACCCTCTCCGGTCAGGTCATGACCTTGACCTGAGGTCAAATTTTCAAGTTGACCTTTCAATGTCAAGTTATAGTTCATTCGATGCGTCTTGACGAGAGGAACACGATGCCGGTAAAAGTAAGCTCGTACAAGGCTTGGGTCAAAAGTTATTGCAGAAAAACTTTTCGAAAAAATCGGTTATTTTTGCAGTTTTTGCCCCCTGCAGGCAAAACCGTTGACGTTAGGTCAAATCTGAGAGGATTACTCAGAAAGGGCGTTAATAGGGCTATCGAATGCGCATTTCCGCGGCGCTGTAGCTCTATTGGTTCCCGAGTTATGCGTTGGCTTCTTGGAAATTTTCGACATTCGACCTGGAAATCGGCGAAATTTTGCCTTCAATGACCTCTGGTGACCTGACCTTTGACCTGACCAAAAAATTGACCGAAGTGATGTCGTCATTATTTTTTACGCTCTTTCGAACGCCGCCTTCCGCATATCGCTACGTGGCCCAGGAGCCGAGTTACAAGGGGGGGGGGTGTTCAAACACCCCCCCCCCCCCAGCAGGGCGTGGAAATCCAGGACCCCCAGCAGGGCGCGGGTTAATTAGTACCTCATATCTAAGACCCGAATGGTGATAAAAAATTAGCACCCTGGAGGGTGTATTTTTTAGCACACTGAGGGTGCTAGGGTAAAAAGCAAGCCTTCAGGAGGTGCTACTTGTTTAGCACCTTAGCGATTAGCACCTTCAGCTAGCAAGCAAATAGCTTCTTACTATACCCCAACATACTACTGCGAGCATAACATTAGCATCTATGGACATGAAAAATCACGATTGTGCAAAGTCATGCAGGATGCTTTGGGTCATCTACCGATCACAGGCGGTCACACCATAAAGGGAGATGAACTCCTACAAATGTAGGTGTCCACATTGACCAGACGATGGCAATTCGAAACTTTTCCCACCACCAGTCACGCCGATCGCGTGGGAAATCAAAGATGTTTCGCCGTTGCTTTTGTGACCTATAGGTATAATGAATTGAATTGGTTTCAGTTGTCAGTTTCGGAACAAAAGCGTTGCCAATAGTCACGTGATGAATGTTGCAGAGGTTTTGAAGATGCATCTTATCTATATTACTTCTGCCCCTCTTGGAAAACGCAAAAAAAAATGTGCAACTATATCAGTGGTGCCTAAAAGCCGTATGAAACAGCGCCATCTGTGTGTGACGTTTGAAGCTTCAGTGCCTTGGTTGTACTCCAGGGTTCCATCGGAATAGGTGCTAATCCTAAGCACCTTAATAGCAGTTGTTTAGCACCAAAAGTGCTAATCTTTTTACAGTGTTTCAGTGTAGCACAACGTTAGCACCTAAGGAGCTAATTAGCAGATAGCACCATAGATTGATATTTCCAAAATACTGAAATAAGATGCTATTATGCAGCACCTTCATTAACCCTCGCCCTGGCAGGGGGGGGTCGATGCTACCCCCCCCCTAAGGTTTTTCGAAGATAGCGTAAAAACGGCGGCGCGCAGCCGCAGTCAGGCTCCGTGGGCCATGCTCAGGTTAATAGTTTGCCTCACAGAGAGCAATTCGATGCAGCTCGTCACGGGGAGTCCAATGGTGGTCTTTGTTTTGCCCTACGTGGTCTAGAATTGCCGAAAATTCAGTTTGAAAATTTGACGTCATCATTTTTGAACAGTTTGTTCGCTATAACTTGGCCAAAAACGAGATATCGATCTGAAATTTGGTATGTAGATAGAATACGGTAGGTACTATCACATATATTCCGTTTTTTTAAACTCAATTTTTTTGGATTTTTTGGCTAATATATCACAAAAATCGCATTTTTTATTTTTATGGTCAAAACTCAAAAATTTCACAAATCCGAGATACCAGTTTTGTAGCCCTGTCAATTCTACACCTTCTATGTCTTGATCATTTTTCTGTATCTTCAAAGCTGTAGGCATGACAGCTCTTCTCGCGAAGGTCTTTTTTTCGGTCGAAAATGGCAGAACATGACGTCATTCTGACGTCATTTGTGGCCAACCTATCATGGCCTCTAGAAAAAATTTTAATCCCACTGTGTAAAATTGATGCCCGGAGGGGTCCTGAAAGTTTGGTGGCGATATCTCCAGCCGTTTAGGAGATATCGACCGAAAAGGACAGGGGGGGGGGGGCGTTTCGGACCCCCCCCCCCTCCCTACGGGGCGCGGGTTAAGTTTCGAGATGACAGGAGGGGTATACGGATTCGACACCCCTCCCCTCCCTTATCCACAATTACTTCAAAAGTTACTTAAAAGTATACATAAAAATAGGAAAAATAGCAGAGGTCATCGGAAGCGGTGAAACACCAACAAAGAGACTTCGTGATAAAAAAGAACTTTCCTTATGCCCATGATGCATATGTTGAAAACAATCCATGATCTGTGCTACCGGGTGAATTATTTCGATGTGTATCCGTTGTAATATTGACATCATGATCCCTCGCCCTGGCAGGGGGGTCGATGCGACCCCCCCCTAAGGTTTTTCGAAGCTAGCGTAAGAACGGGCGCCGCCAAATTTGGCACAGCCTATGGGGCAACCTTTTTACATATGACCTGAAAATTTCAGGTCCGGATGACCTTGGGTCAGGTCATCAGGTCAGAAAAACCGGTACAAGGTCATGGTCAAATTTCAATTTTCTTTTTGCACCTGTCCAACTCACAGTGTGGCTGGTGCCGTGGCGAGTCGTGCTCTAAGCCGGATGAAGCCGTTCCAGTGTTTGGGATTCGCAACTTGGGATTCCACACAACGACGGGCTGGGAAGTTCCCTGATGTGGAGCCGTCTCCCCCAAACACTTAGATCGGCCAAGGATAGCGATGTATTTGAATCAGCATGAGCAAGCTATATAGTGAACACAACGATGAAACCATAGTTCGTTTTGGCAAAGTTAAGGACAGTACAAAGCAGTGAGAAAACGTATATCAGAGCGAGAGATACTTTCTAGAAGAGTGCGTGAATGCCCACACAACGATGAACATTATGATACATACACACGAACATACATTTCTAAAACATTAATAAATCGGACATAGAAATGAGCAAGTGGAGCAGAGCCATCTGGCGGATATCGCTGAACCTGCGCCTCGCGTCAGCTGCGACAGCAGCGCCACGTTGAGGTCGACGGTGGCGCCGCCCCGCGTCGGAGCGCTCGCCAGTCGCCAGCGGCGGTAGTGCCGCGCCGCGTCGGAGAACGTGCGGCGGTGCACTACATCACCCTCCCCCTAGAGACGGCACTGCGAACGTGACGTTAAGAAAACGCGTTGGTGGCCGTACAGCACGGCCGGAGCGGGTCGTCCGTAGGCACGGCGGTGGGGGCGCGGGCGGAGGCGGCGGCTGTAGCGGCAGATCGCCACGCGGTGGCGGAAGTGGTGGCTTCGGTGCGCGAGGCGCTGGCAGGAGGAGCTCTGGGCCGGAGGCCGGTGTTGCCGAGTCGGCGGAACGCGCCGTGTCTTGGACCGCAGACGGCGATGCTGTCGGAGTTGGAGCAGGCGGGGGCCGTTCCAAGTGCGCCGGTTTGACTCGGTCGATGGAGATAACGTCGGAACGACCACCTCGGTCCACAGTGACCGTCTTCGCCGATCTGTGTAGCACCTTGTATGGTCCGCCATAACGCGGTGCAAGCGGCGGCTTCACTGCGTCGTGGCGCACGAACACGTGCGAGGCGTGGTCCAGCGCGCGCGGCACGTACGACGGCGCGCTTGGTGCTGGTCGTGGTGCCGTCCAGGGGCTCCGCCACAGGGGGGTACGCGGGGGTCCGGACCCCCTCAATAATTTACCTGGGGGGTACAGTACCCCCCAATATTCTGAATACCTATAAGCGTGTTTTCGCGTAAGAATGACTCAATCATTCACAGAATGTGTTGAATAATTTAAGAATGTGTAGTGCTGACAGTCGCAAAGCTAAGGAATTTAAGATCTAGAAATGTAGAGATCCCTAAAAATGTGACACACGAAACGCTCAACTCTCGCCGACCTATAATATGTAGGTACGAGAGTGTCATTATTCTGCCATTTTGTTATTATTATTAGGTCGTTCAATAAGTAACGAACAATCGGTCATAACTTCTTTATTTGTTTATTTAACACTTTCAAACTTTCACAGATTATAGATCAGACATTTCTGAATGCAGCCTATGCCTCAAACCAGCCGCCGCCCGCCTGCACACACTTCTCCCAGCGTTCCGGCCAACGCCGGAATTCCGCCCGGAAAAACGCGTTTTCCGTATTTTTCACCCAGTTCATGACAGCGCACATGACTTCAGCGTCGGTCTCGAAGTGTTCACCATGGAGGCCATCCTTCAGGGGACCAAAGAGGTGAAAATCTGAAGGAGCCAGGTCCGGACTGTAGGGCGGCTGGGGCATGATATTCAGCCCTGTCACGCGATCTCCTCGCGCGTGGCGTGAGACAAGTGCGGTCGGGCGTTGTCATGGTGTATGCCGTATGGTGATGTTGTTGACATCCGAACCGCGCCTCTTCTTCAGGATTGCTTTTCTCAGTCTCCTGCAGGACTGTGATGTAGCGGCCCGCTGTCCATAGTCCGCCCAGGTTCAAGAAAGCCCACCAGGATGACACCATGACAACGCTCTTCCCCACATGTCTCACGCCACACGCGAGGAGATCGCGAGACAGGGCTGAATATCATGCCCCAGCCAGTGGCGGATCCAAGGGGAGGGGGGTCATATGGGTCATGCCCCCCCCCCTTGGGACCTTGTGGTGCCCCACGGGGGCACCACAGGCCTGCCAGGGCCACCACCGGCCTATCAATTTCCAGGGGCACCACAAGCCTGAAAGGGGCACCACAGGCCTGACAGGGGCACCACAGGCCCGCCAGGGGCACCGCAGGCCCGCCAGGGGCACCACAGGCCCGCCAGGGGCACCACAGGCCCGCCAGGGGCACCACAGGCCCGCCAGGGGCACCACAGGCCCGCCAGGGGCACCACAGGCCCGCCAGGGGCACCACCGGCCTCGCAGGGGCCAGGGGCACCCCCGGCCTCACAGGGGCACCACCGGCCTCGCAGGGCCCAGGGGCACCTTGGGCTTATCAGGGGCATTTCAGGTTTGTCAGGAGCACCACAGTCCTGCCAGAGCCCAGAGGCACCAGCGGCCTAGCAGGGGCACCACAGGCCCGCTAGGGGCACCACAGACCTGCCAGGGGCACCACAGGCCTAGCAAGGGCACCGCGGGCCTGTCAGGGGCACCACGTGCCTGTCAGGGCACCTCAGGCTTGTCAGAGCCCAGGGGCACCACAGTCCTTTCAGGAGCACCTCAGGCCTGTCGGGGGCACCAGAGGTCTAGCAGGGGCACCACAGGCCAGCCAGGGGCACCACCGGCCTCGCAGGGGCACCTTGGGCCTGTCAGGTGCACCACGTGCCTGTCAGGGACACTTCAGGGTTGTCAGGGGCACCACAGTTCTGTCAGGGCCCAGGGGGCAGGGGAAAAATAAAAAAATAAAAAACAGGAAAAAAACTAAAAATAGGGCCCCACCAAAAATAAAGTGGCCGAAATCCGTCGAGTTTTTAATTTTGGGTATAGGTAGGGTGCCCCACTTCGATTCATGACCCCTCCCTTGGAGTTTTCTGGATCCGCCCCTGGCCCCAGCCGCCCTACAGTCCGAACCTGGCTCCTTCAGATTTTCACCTCTGGTCCCCTGAAGGATGGCCTCCGTGGTGAACACTTCGAGACCGATGCTAAAGTCAGGTGCGCTGTCAAGAACTGGGTGAAAAAGACGGAAAACGCGTTTTTCCGGGCGGAATTCCGGCGTTGGCCGGAACGCTGGGAGAAGTGTGTGCAGGCGGGCGGCGACTGGTTTGAGGCAAAGGCTACGTTCAGAAACATTTGATCTATAATCTGTGAAAGTTTGAAAGTGTTAAATTAAGAAATAAAGAAGTTATGACCGATTGTTCGTTACTTATTGAACGACCTAATAAAATGAATGCGTTTAAGATTGCTATAGGATTAGCTCAGCATGCTAGAATTCGGCTATAATTTCGTGAGAGAGGTCCAGCTTGCAGGACACCTAGACACAATACCCGCCCCAAAAGAGCTTCAAAAAGCGATCTGATAATCCTTTTTTCCATGTGAGGTCAACTGATAGTGTTGGGGGAAGGGGGTTAAGCCGGACTTTCAAGCACCGTACTAGTCTAAGCAGCCTCACACCGTTCTGAGGTAATCTGCAATAATCTGCACAGGACTCTGAATGCCGGTCGGTAGAGATACGTCTACAAATCACAACTCTTACAGGATTCCCTGCATAACCTGACCTTTGATTCAATTGCAGCATTTTGATATCCATTTTCAGGTCGAGGTAGGTCACTCTTTGATCACAGAGCCTGAATGTCAGTCTCTAAGGACTCCATACTGCTATATGTATGTGGGCAGGGCTTTCAAATCCCTTCAACGACTCCTAAAGCCCTGCGCTTTCCTTCAACTACGGCCTTGGAGGACCCGGCACTGGCCTAAGAGCCTAACATAGATATCTGAGCGCCTATGAAGGCCCCTGAGTTCCCAAGCGCATGCCAATTGCCAGTCACTGAGAGCCTAATGCGCTGTCTGATGGCTAACACCGCCCTTGGAGCGCGCAACAGCGGCCTCCATTGCTCAAAAACGTTGATTTGAGAGGCCGCCATGTCGGTGTCAATGGGCTCCGCTTCTCAGTTTTCGATTTCTTGTGCAAATTTAGCCTAAGTTTTTCGGCTCAAAGCAAAATTATCCCGATAGAATTATTAAGTTTTCTTTGAGGTATAGAAAAAGCGGCAATTTTTCATGATCTTCGGGAGCTGCAGGGGAGGGGGGTGAATTCGCCCAAAATGCCGACCCCGGATCCGCTAGCGAGGTTTTGTGTTTTCGGTCGGACCCCCCCAATCCCAAAACCGTGGCGGAGCCCCTGGTGCCGTCGGGCGCAGTGCCGCCATGGTGCGCTGAAGCTCGGCGGCGAATGATTCCGGCGTAGGAGGCGCGGTGGCGGACGGGGTGATGAGTTCCCCAGGTAGGCGGAGCGGCGCTCCGTACACCAACTCGGCAGTGCTGCAGCCCAGGTCTTGTTTGAGCGCCGAGCGGATTCCGAGCAGCGCCAAAGGAAGAGCCTCCGTCCAGCGGGCGGGCGCGGCGGCGCGCAGCGCGGCCTTAAGCTGCCGGTGCAGGCGCTCCACCATCCCGTTGGCCTGGGGGTGGTACGCGGTGGTCCGGCGCCGCGCGCAGCCCAGGAGAGTGGACAGCTCAGCCCAGAGCGCCGACTCGAATTGGCTGCCCCGGTCGGTGATGATCTCGTCCGGGACGCCGAACCGAGAGATCCAGCCGGAGATCAGCGCCCGGGCGACCTCTCGCGCCGTGATGCCACGCAGCGGGATCGCCTCCGGCCAGCGGCTGTACCGGTCCACCACCGTCAGAAGATACGAGTAGCCCTCAGACGGCGGCAGCGGGCCGACCAGGTCGGCGTGCACTTGTCGAAACCTGTCGGCAGGTGGCGGGAACGAGGCGGGCGGCGCTGTCGTGTGCCGGTGGACTTTGGTGCGCTGGCACGGGACGCAGGTGCGCGCCCAGAGTGCGGCGTCCTTCTTCACCGACGGCCACACGAAACGCCGCGTGACCAGGTCGACGGTGGCGCGCACTCCCGGGTGGGCCAGATCGTGCACGTGCCGGAAGTAGGCGCGCCGGAGCGGTGCCGGGATCCACGGCCGCGGTACACCCTGGGACTCGTCGATGACCAGCGTGCGGCCGCTGGGGAGCCGGGCGTCTCTGAGTTTGAGCCCGTGCTCTGTCGAGCGGAAGCGCGCCAGCTCTTCGTCCTCTTGCTGGCAGGCTGCGAGCTCGTCGAAGTCGTCGACTGGCGGGCACGGTGCTGAGAGCATCGCCACTGTTCGACTCAGAGCGTCCGCAGCCGCGTTTTCTTTCCCAGGCACGTGCCTGATGTCGGTGGTGAACTGGGAGATGAAGTCCAGGTGCCGGATCTCCCTCGGCGAGTAGCTGGCTGACCCGGACGAGACTGCCGACACGAGGGCCTTGTGGTCGGTGAAGATGGCGAACTGGCGGCCTTCCAGAGTGTGCCGGAAGTGCTTGACCGCCAGATACGCCCCGAGCAGTTCGCGGCCGAAGGTGCTGTAGCGTGTCTCTGCTGGTTGGAGTGACTTCGAGAAGAAAGCCAGCGGCGTCCAGGTCCCGTGCGAGTGTTGCTGCAGGACAGCGCCGACGCCGGTGTCAGAGGCATCGACCTGCAGACTCAGCGCTGCGCCGGGAGTGGGGTGCGCGAGCTGCGTGGCCTGAGCCAGGGCAGCCTTCACGCGTTGGAAGGCGTCCTCAGCGGTTGGCGTCCACTCCACCGGCGCCGCGCGTTTGCGTTTCTGGTCCAGCAGGTGGTGAAGCGGTCGGAGGAGGCCGGCAGCACCAGGCAGGAACCGGTGATAGTAGGTCACCAGGCCGATGAACCTACGCAGTTGGCGTTGCGTGGTCGGCTGCGGAAACTCCTGGACTGCGGCGACCTTCTCCGGCAGCGGGGCGATGCCGTCCGGGGACACATCGTGACCGAGGAAGCTGATACGGTTGACGCCCAGCACGCACTTCTTTGGGTTGATCGTGACGCCGAACTTGTCGAGACGTTCCAGTACCTGACGGAGGTGACGGCGGTGCTGCTCGACGGACGTGCTGGCGATGAGGATGTCGTCGATGTACACGTAGCAGCACGTCAGCCCGCGCATCACCTCGTCTATGAAGCGCTGGAATGTCTGACTGGCGTTGCGAAGACCGAAGCTCATCCGCTGCATCTCGAATAGCCCGAACGGTGTGACGATGGCCGTCTTCGGGATGTCAGCGGGTTCGACCGGGATCTGATGGTACGCGCGGACGAGGTCGATCTTCGAGAAGATGGTACAGCCGTGCAGGTTCGCGGAGAAGTCCTGCAGGAACGGTATGGGATACCGGTCCGGGACGGTGGCGGCGTTCAGGGCGCGGTAGTCGCCGCACGGGCGCCACTGTCCGGGCTCCTTCTTGGGCTCCATGTGGAGGGGCGACGCCCAGCTGCTCTTGGATGGGCGGGCGACCCCGAGGCTGATCAGCTTGTCGAACTCCTGACGGGCGATGCGGAGGCGGTCGGGCGGCAAACGCCGAGGGTGCCCTACACGAGGAGGTCCACGTGTCACGATGTGGTGAGTGACGTTATGGCGTACGGGCAGGAGTTGCGCAGATGTGGCTGTCACTCGAGGGAACTCTTTAAACAAGTCTGCGAGAGTGGGCGCCGCGCACATGCGCACTCCGACGGAGCCGATGTCGGCTCGGGTGCCCACGGCGCACGTTGTGCCGTGTTCAGCCTGGAGGAGCTGACGGCGCATGTCCACCAGCAGACGATGATGGGCGAGAAAGTCCGCTCCCAAGATCGGCATCGATACGTCGGCGACCATGAATGTCCACGGGTAGTCCACTGTTCCGAAACGCACCGAAGTCGAAATAACGCCATGGAGCTTGATCTCTGTGCCGTTGGCTGCTTCCAGTCGAGGCGCGTCGGGCTGCTGCACAGTGGTGCCGTCGGCCACGGCTCGTGGTGGGACGACACTCACCTGTGCGCCGGTGTCAACGAGGAACCGCCAGTTCCGGGCAAGGTCGGTGACATAGAAGAGGGGCGCCAGTGTCGGCCGGCCCGTCTCCGCTGGCGCTAGCGCGGACAGGCGGGCTAGTTTCCCGACCAGGAGCACGGCGGTCTGCAGCGGTGGGCCTCCGCGCCGTACTTCTGGTGGTACCAGCAGTACCCTTCATCAGGTGTCACCGATGCCGGTTGAGAACTGCCAGACGAGGCAGGTGCGGGTCGGCGCGGACGGGAGCGGGAGCGGCCACGCCGAGGAGCGTCGGCACCGCCCCGCTGGAACACGGCCTCGATGCGTGCTACCGCAGCGGTGAGGGCGGTGACGGCAGCGGCCATGCCGGAGTTACCGCACCCGCAGGCGGCGGGCGGTCCGGCGGCGGCCACCGCGCTGGCCGGCGGGGCGAGCGTGACCCCAGGGCCGGCCGGCGGGCCACAGGCGGCAGCGACGCCGGCCGTCGGCGTGCAGACAGCAGTCACGGCGGCACCGCCAGAGGCCTCCTGGAATCGGTCGGCCGCGCTGGCCAGGTCGTCAATACCAGTGTCCTCCGGCAGCAGCGCGAGGGCGGCGCGGGTCGTCGGCGGCAGGCGCTGCAGGAACAGCGTCCTGAGAAGGCCGAGGTCGTGGCCCGCGCTGCCCAGCATGTGCTGCATGCTGCGCAACAGCTGCGTGGGCCTCCTGTCGCCCAGCTGGTGGTCGTGGAGGAGTGCCTCGAGGCGTGAGGCGCGCGACTGGGCCAGGCGCGTGCTCAGGGCCCCTTTTAGTTCTGAAAACGAGCCGGTCTCGGCTGTTATCACGTCTCGAACTTGTGAAGCGACATGCACAGGCAGGTTGGCCACCAGCAGCCGGAACTTGTCGTGGTCATCCGTGATGCCGGCGACGGCGAAGGCACACTCGACCTGCACCAGCCAGAGCTCGGCTTCTTCAGGTGCGTAGGCCGGCAGCCGGAACGACGCGAATGGCCGCGTCGGCGCGTCCTGGGCGGCACTCTCCGGCTCGATGGGTGACGGCATAGTCACTATATACAGCAAGCACTAACACTAGAGGCACACTGAAAGACTGTCGGTAATCACTAGGCGCTCGCCGCGCTCACTGTGCTGGCGCTCGCTGCGCTGCACTGCGTTGGCGCTCGCTGCGCTGCACTGCGTTGGCGCTCGCTGCGCTGCACTGCGTTGGGCGCTCGTTGCGCTGAGGCTAGGCCACGTCACCAGCGCACTATTCACTGTTCGCGGCAGCGGAAGCCGGGTGAAGGTCACCCATTCTTGCCGAGGCGATGGGGAGGCCAGGTCAAAGATGACCTCTTCTTGCCGAGGCGGAGACGATGACTTCTTGAGCTACCGATCACGTCGGGGTCACCATTTGTGGCTGGTGCCGTGGCGAGTCGTGCTCTAAGCCGGATGAAGCCGTTCCAGTGTTTGGGATTCGCAACTTGGGATTCCACACAACGACGGGCTGGGAAGTTCCCTGATGTGGAGCCGTCTCCCCCAAACACTTAGATCGGCCAAGGATAGCGATGTATTTGAATCAGCATGAGCAAGCTATATAGTGAACACAACGATGAAACCATAGTTCGTTTTGGCAAAGTTAAGGACAGTACAAAGCAGTGAGAAAACGTATATCAGAGCGAGAGATACTTTCTAGAAGAGTGCGTGAATGCCCACACAACGATGAACATTATGATACATACACACGAACATACATTTCTAAAACATTAATAAATCGGACATAGAAATGAGCAAGTGGAGCAGAGCCATCTGGCGGATATCGCTGAACCTGCGCCTCGCGTCAGCTGCGACAGCAGCGCCACGTTGAGGTCGACGGTGGCGCCGCCCCGCGTCGGAGCGCTCGCCAGTCGCCAGCGGCGGTAGTGCCGCGCCGCGTCGGAGAACGTGCGGCGGTGCACTACAACAGTTTTGGACTGATTTCCTTCAAACTTTCAGGATGTGCTAAGATCACCGAGTTGTATAACATATAGTTCGGGTTTTTTGAGGTCACTGACCTGAGGTCAGCTAGAGGTCATTACGTCGTAATGTTAAACATATGGGAAAATACTAAATTCGGAAAATACTGGAGATATCCGCTTCGTTTTATCACTTTTGTGCTTTGAAACCACAGTACTTAACAGCAGGTCACTTGGTGCTTCTTTGTTTGGTGTACTTATCCATGGGTCAGGTCAAATGAGGTCAACTGAGGTCAAATAACGTTTTTGCCAATAACTTGGCACATAATGACGCTAGAGCTTAAAAAATGGTATCATTGTGTTCCCAGTGATCAGCCGAATCGAATGAAATGCGATATGATGCAATTTGGTTACCTTGAACTTAATTTATTAATTTAAGTTTACTTAAAATTTAAGAAAAACTTAAAGTACACTTAAGCAGGCTAAAAAGTATATCATTCGACGCGCCTTGACGTGCTGAGTTCACTGGTGCTTTTCTTTTTGCGCTATCTTAATTAGATCGAAAGTTATAAGCGAAAAACTTTTGACCTGTTTTTAGCGAAAGTTTTACATTTATACCCCCCCAAAACCCCCCTAAATATTGACCTAGAGCAACCAAATTTGCAAAGGGGCGAGAACTCTCCAGGGGGCCCACCTACCTACCAAATTTGGTGTTTCTAGGTGCCATAGGAGCCAATCACGAGGGGGGGTCGCATCGACCCCCCCCCCTCCCTGCCAGGCCGTGTTATGAAAAATGCCCTGCCAGGGCGAGGGTTAATATAAGGTGCTATAATTAATTACGATATTTTACAACGGATGCTTAAACCAAGCATCCATTTATCGTAGCATGCTTATATCAAGCATGTGATGCTATATTTTAGCATCTGCTTTACAAAATGCTGCTTATTTTAAGCATCATAAATTCTTAGCATCTGAATAGCACCCTAGTAGCACCGGTTTAGCGCAAAGGGAGCTAAACCTTTTTACAGTGCAGTTGACGAGCACTTTCATATCAACTATACTTAAAAGGACTATCCCACCTTTAACATGGGGTTTGAGTTGAGATAGCCAAGTTTGCGGCGAGGTTCAGAAATCACTATCTATCTAGGTTGCAACCCCCGCGGCCTCTTGGTGTTGAAGAAATTCGCTCCCTTCATTTGAAAATGGGCCTTGTACAAGGCCCTATCTTCAACATGGAGCGACCGTTAGTGTGACGTCACCTCGTTTAGTCATTCTGATTTAAATGGGTTTGTTCGTTGAAAAAGCGCTTAAAACTTGGTCTGAACTTTGTTGTGGTGCCTACAGAGTAAAAAGAATCAGCTTTATGACAGTTATGTGGCCTGGGGAAGGAGGTAATTTTGGGCTGTGACGTCACATATTTGAAAGTTTGTGTTTGGAATATGGGAAGCCTAAGATGTTTAATGAAAAACAAATGCCAGAACCGTGTTCCTAGTCATCCAATCTATAAAGTCGGGCACAATTTAACTGGTTTTAACAACATTTTAGAAGGTGGGATAGTCCCTTTAAGGCAGGGGTCGGCAAATGGTGGGGCATGCCCCCTTTGGGGGTAATGGCGCCCTTCGGCGGGGGGTAATGAGGGCCTCTGAGAAAGCCTCATCTTTTTTAGAATTAATGGCTCCCTTGATGGGACAAACATCGCAACTGTTGTGCCCCAGGATTCAAAGATTAGTCGAGGTCAAACGCACAAAGCATGAACTGATTAGCTGGCGCATGCCAATTTTCATGTAGCTGCTCACCATTCCGTACAGTCGTGGAAAGTAACTGTCATGTACTAGCCGGCGCTCGTCTATTGGCGTTTTCACAGTCACTAACGCAAGGGAGAGGAGTCGTCCATTGCACCCTGACCTGAGCATCTCGGTCTCTGAGCTGGAGCTTTGCAGAAAAATTGAGCGTGTTGCCCGTGAAGATAAGCAGCCGCTGCTACCCAATTTAAAGGTCGTTGGTCATTGGGTGACCTTCCATAGGTCAATAACAAGTGCCGAGTTAATCGGGTCCTGCTGTAACTTCTTGAAGTGAGATTTGTGGCCTGCCATGATCTCAAGAAAGATCCACAAATCAACGGTTATTCGGGTTAAGGTCATGCCATTTTCAGGACAGATAAAAATGATCGGCTCGATGGTACAGTTTTTTTCGATCCGACCCTTTTAACGTGATCTATTCTCGAAAAATACCCGCTACCCCTATACGTATGGGGATTAACCCGCGCCCCGCTGGGGCTCCTGGATTTCCACGCCCTGCTGGAGATGGAGGTTGAACACCCCCTATTAACTTGGCTCCTGGGTCACTAGCGAAACGCCGTAGTCGGCGATCGAAAGAGCGTAAGAAATGATGAAGAAAAAACTATGGTCACCTTTTAGGTCAAATCAAAGGTCAGGTCACCAGAGGTCATCGAACGTAAAATTTCGCCAATTTCCAGGTCAACCTTTGACAATTTTCGACAAACTGGCCTATAGCTAAGGAAAGGATAGAGCTACAGCGCTGCGGAAAAACGCATTCGATAGCTCTCTTAACGTTTTTTCTGATGCCTGCCCTCAGATTCAACCGAAGATAGTTTAGCCTGCAGGAGACAAAAACTGCCAAATTGTACGACTACGTTGCTTGCTGATAGTTTTTCTTAACCCGCGCCGTGCTGGGGGGGCGTTTTTACGCCCCCCCCTCAGGTTTTTCGCGAATATCTCAAAAACGGCGGCGCGCAGCGCCGCCGTTTTTGGTACACGTGTTCCTACATCATTTCCGCACATGTTGTGAAAATTTCAGACCTAGGCCGTTCAAGGTCAGGTCACCAGGTCACGTCAAGTGACCTTACCTCAGAAAAAGTTCAAAGGCTCGCTATAGCTACACCGACTGAACGATCACTTTGAAACTTTCAGCGATTGATATGAGTAACAGTATGTATAAAATGTATATCTCGGATTTTTGATATCTATGACCTAAGGTCAGGTCAATTTTGCGACCTCTCCATTATAAGTCAATGGGAGAAAATTGAAATGCACCTCTTTTGGACGAATATCGTTCAAAACGCTCTCAAACATCGGTTCATAGGTAAACATGACACACTGAATAGGAAAAATGCACCTGTGACCCCTCTGTGTGCCCCTGAGGTCATCTCAGGTCATGAACGGTCGCCAGCAGTTTTTTGGCTATAACTTTTGATAGAGACGTGCTAGAGCGGTGAAAACACGTCAGATGTGTTCAGCTCGACGATACGGATCGACTGATATGCAACATGACCCTTTTCGGTCAGGTCATGACCTTGACCTGAGGTCAAATTTTCAAAATGACCTTTCAAGGTCAACAAATAGTTCATTCGACGCGTCTCGACGAGAGGAACACGATGCTGGCAAAAGTAATGTCATGGCGCTTATGAGTCAAAAGTTATTGACGAAAAAACGTTTTTCGTAAAAACGGCTATTTTTGGAGTTTTTGCCCTCTGGAGGCTAAACCGTTGACCTGAGGTCAAATCTGAGAACATTACTCAGAAAGGTCTGTAAAAGGGCTATCGAATGCGCTTTTCCGCGGCGCTGTAGCTCTATCGGTTCCCGAGATAGCCGTTGGCAGTTTCCAAAATGTTGAAATAGTCAACATTTTACCTTTGGTGACCTCTGGTGACCTGACCTTTGACCTGACCCAAAAATGACCGAAGTGTTTTCGTCCTTATTTTTGACACTCTTTCGATTGCCGCTTACCGCGTGTCGCTACGTGGCCCAGGAGCCGAGTTAGACGGGGGGGCGTGAAAACGCCCCCCCCCCCAGCACTCGGCGGAAAGTTCAGGCCACCAGCACGGCGCGGGTTAAATAACTTTTCACTCAAAACTTGCAAGAGCTCACTTTTATCAGCATCGTGATCCTCCCGTCGAGAAGCATCGAAGGTTTTGTTACCTAACCTAACCTAACCTAACCTAACCTAACCTAACCTAACCTAACCTAACCTAACCTAACCTAACCTAACCTAACCTTTTGTTGCACATCAGTCGATCCGTATCGTCGAGCTGAACACATCTAAGGCATTTTCATCGCTCTGGGATGCCTTTATCAAAAGTTATTAGCGAATAGCTGTTAGATACCATTCAATATTCATGACCTGAAATCAGGGCTGCGGAGTCGGAGTCGGAGTCGGAGTCGGTCGGAGTCGACAGTTATGACCGGAGTCGGACTCGGAGTCGGAGTCGATTTTAGAAACCCGAGCCGGAGTCGGAGTCGGAGTCACCGAAAATCTGTCGACTCCGCAGCCCTGCTAGGTCTGCGGAGTCGAAGTCGGGAGTTGGAGTCGGTCGGAGTCGACAATTCTGCCCGGAGTCGGACTCGGAGTCGGAGCTGGTTTTTGAAAGCCGAAGTCGGAGTCGGAGTCGGAGTCGCCGAAAATCCATCGACTCCGCAGCCCTGCCTGAAATGACCTCAGGGACATACAGTGGGGTTACGGGTGCAATTTTCCGGTTCAGCGGTCATGTTTACTTGTAAATAAGAGTGTCACAGTGTTTTCTGATTAAAAAAAAGAGTGTCACAGTGTTAGGAATGACACTGGTCCAAAAGAGGCGCCTTTCAATTTTCTACCATTGACTTTACGCCCCCCATTGATAATGGGAGAGGGCGTGAAATTGACCTGAACTTTGGTCACCGACATCAAATCTCCGAGATACAAATTTTGTACATGTTGTTGCCTTTATCAATTCCTGAAAGTTTGAAAGAGATCTGTCACTCAATGCAGCTAAAGCAGGCGGTGCAGTCTTTACTGAGGTGAGGTCACTTGACGTGATCTGGTGACCTGACCTTGAGTGACTCTGGTCTGAAATATTCACAACATGTGCAGAAACGATGTATGATAAAATGTTCCAAAATGGTGGCGCTCCGTGCCAACGTTTTTGAGATATTTGCGAGAAACCACAGGGGAGGGGGCCTGCGGTTTCTCGCAGATATGGTACCCAGAGTCACGGAAAAGTATGGAATTTCAGTAACCTTGGTTGTATCACCAATGGGGTGTGGTAGGTGGGGGTAATGGCCCTGCCTGGCGCCAAAAAAGGGGGCACGACCCCGGAGGACCTGCCGACCACTGCTTTAAGGTAACTGAAGTTAGCCACGTCAATATGTCAAGTGCACAGCTTCGTGCGCCACAATTTTCGTTCGACGATAGTTCTATATAGGCTGTATCTTGGGGTTGGCAGTGGCAGAACCACTTGACGGCCTGTTTTAGGTCTTGAAACTGGAAGCACATAATAAATGCCTTCTGCTGGTGGCCAAACGACCCCAAAAACATTGTTCCCTGTGAAGGTAGTATCTCATGGGATTGAAAATTTGCCGATGTAAAGACACACGTGTATTGATGCATATGGGCCGATTCCAACATCACCAATCCATACATCACTACAAACAATATACATTGTAAATATACAACACAATATAGATGATACAATACATTCGTAATTGAACCGATATGACACCTGACTTTGCCTAAAATCAGCACCTAGGCTGTATGGAAGCACACAGAACAACACTGACAGCGATGGCAGTTGAGCGTAAAGATCACGAGTTTTCACTTCAAGAATGCGTATTTTTTTATAAACAATGGCTATGAAGGCACTATAGCATCATGTCAAGCAGAAAAATACAGCTAAAGCATGAACCATGTCCAGTATTCACATACAAATAGACGGGGTTGACCGTATGATGTCCAGAATCCTACATGATATTGGATGATACCTAATTACCAGTTCTTTGCCGATGCGGTTATAACATGACATAGTTAGCCGTGACGAATCTAACAGTATAGGCTACCTACCTACTTGGCTGTCTTCTCAACACTTTTGTATCTGCGTGCTCTTAAAACCAAGCACGGCATCTAGTGATAACTTATAAGTTATAAATACATGCATTATGAATCGATAACTGGGTAAACATTGATTTCTTCACTATTCATTATTTCCTAACTTTTTTCTTATTAAAGTTAACGATGAAAATAGTTGATGACCGTAGAATGTTTCAGTTTTCAAATACCAAATCGTAAGCATTTATGGACCCTGTAAAAACGAAGAAAGTTGGACACAATATGGTCCAATTTTCGTCATTTAGCGCAAACTACATGACAATACTTAACATTTTGCTAAATGTCTTCTAACGGTGCTAATAATAGCAATGCTAATGGACACGCCCAATCAGTGCTCACATTTGCCAGTAAAAATACATGGATACACATTACGCAATATGCTTCAGTAACACCTCGCCATTAGGCATTATTTCAACAACCTTGCAATCGGCTAAATATTCCTTTCAAACCATTGTAGCATGCAGATGCGTCATTAGACATAACACATATCAATCAAAGGTGCGAATGTGATCGTATTTTGATGTCGTTCACGGAACGTTAGAATTGGAACGTCGCTTCTCCCATCAATCTATGTGACTCCTGTTAATCACTATCACTGATATCTGCCCTCTCCGTATTTAAATTGACGCATCACTATACCTGCGATTCCTCCCATCACTATATGCGAGTCCGCCCATCATTATTTGCAGTCTTTCCATCACTATCCGCAGTCCTCCCACCACTATATGCATGACGTCATACTTTGACCTCGACCATTGTTGTCCGTGTTCGCGGCAACTGAACAGCTAGCTGTCTGACTACGCTGGAGAACACAGGTGCACTCATATTCCGGCTCAACGTGCGCAGCAAATACCTGAAAAAAAAAATGAACCAAAAAGTCAGGCTCACAATCAGACGCTCGCTGAAATAAAGAAAGGAATCGTGTATTTTCGTCAATAGATGTGATTGGTAGCATATTGCTGTGAAATTTAGAACATTAGCATTAAATACAGCAACGGCACATTTGCACATCCAGAAGCACGAAGCACTCGTGCATAAATGTTCGTTATGTTGCGCATGCTCATATTATTGTTCACCGCAAAAATTAAAGGAAACAGTTCACTTTCCTGAAATTAGTATTTTGCTATGGATTTATGATTTGTTATGCTCAAAATGATCAGAAAATAAAATAAAACCTTTTTGTAAAAACAAATATTTTTTATATTTTGATATAGGACGAACTATATTCTATGTAAAATAATGTTTGACGCGGAAGCTTATTACGCGTTGACCAATCATATTGCGTAGTTCAAACCTACGCATGCTGCATTGGCTGTAAGCAGCATGCTGATTGGCTGACGATGACGTGGCTGCATTCCTGTGCAAGGCACACATTCCTCTGCAAGGCACTCTTTTCGGAACGAGAAATGGAATATCTTCGTCTAGGGTGATCGTTGAGCCGTAAAAGCTCCTGATTTGTGCTAGTCTCAGCTCAAGCTACGAAACTGCTATTCCAGTTCAAAACCCCATGTGAAAAGTGAACTATTTCCTTTAAGAGACTATTTAGCGTTTCAGTGGAGGGACTAATTAATCGTTAGATTTATAAATTACAGTAATGTTTGTCCTATCTTTCTAGGTGACTGGCCAACTTCAGGCTCTGACATCACTTATCTTTTAAGCAATGCCGGCTTAAAAAAAAAAAACGTTCTCACCAGTCGCCGTAGCCGCACTTTCTTGTGACGTCATCAATGGCCGGGTCGGCACCGTACCGGCTCCCTCTAGCCAGCAGCAGACGGCGACGCAGCTTTGGCGAGAATACGGTGGCCAGCCGGTACACGAACAGCAAACTGCTGACGGAAAAACGAGTTAGGTGCTGAGGTGAGGTAGACAGAACAGCTGTTGGTCGCTTTGACGACAGACGGCTGAAGAAAAACGACGGTAGGTACTAGGTAGTAGGTACCCTGACGACGGTAGACTAAGAACTGTCAAGGATATGCAGATGTTATATTCATTAGTTAGATTGCCTGATGTGGTAAGAGACCAGCTTTTCGCATGGCGGAGTAATCAGCAAACACAAGGTGTCATGCCTATATGATTATGACATAATGAAGGCCTTTCAGTTATACGAAAAATAGGTATATGCCAAATGTTAGCTGTTACGTGTCACTGACATGGCATGTCATGTTCCTGTAGCGTTCTTTATTCCGAACTTTTTTCTTGTCTCTTTGGGGCTGTCCTTTTTCTTTTTCTTTTGCTTTACCCGGCATGTTATATTCTCCCGTCATCTTATTTCTCTCTTTTTATCTACAGTCATTATGTGTGTCTTTTTGCCGGTCATGGTTCGTCAATGGCTTTATCCTTCAGCTGTAGTCTGCGGGCTGCGGCGTACCTCTTCCCGCCCATACCTCTTTCATTCCCCTCCCCCTCCCACCCCCCCCCCCCCGGCACCTGCACTCTATCCAGGAACAGCTGTCTCTCCCGACAACAGGCCAAAAGAAAGGTGAAGGGTCAATAGCACGGTCAAAGTGCAAATTGAGAGGCTGTTGAGATAAAAATCTCAGCAATAGACATGACAATGAAACGTGCTCAGATACCTTTTCCGATTGTACAGGTTCAGTTCATTTCAGGTTGTGCTACTACACATACATCAGTATATCAGTATCAGCAGGTCAGTACATCGGCACAGAATGACAACCGAGCTTATCACTCATCCATCCCATTGCAATTCTCCAGCCGAATAGTCCGTTATGTAAGTTCAAATAAGATCTCTTGCACAATTTTCATTGCACACCAATGTCGCCTCACCTGCCCAGTGCAATGAGAACGATGTACCAGAACCAGACGGTCAGGTAGATCTTGTCGTTGACCACGTTGATGCTGAGGACGCAGAGAGCGTCGAATCTCTCCAAACTTCCTCCAGCTCCAAAACGGTAGAAAGTGCACTTTGTTAGCCGCGGAAAAACCTGCGGTAGAAGCGCAGGGTAAATACAAGCACCCAGTTTCAATCGAGTTTTCTTCATATAACGTTTATCTATAGCACATATCATTTTATGTCTAAATACAGGCAATACAAGTGAAACTCTCAGCAGAAGCAAAGAAGATCGAAACATGACGTTGGCAGCTTTGGTTGGTCGCATATTTCATCAGTGTTGCTGTGTCGACAATTAATGGTCGTATTAATGGTCGTAATTCCCTAGCTTATACAGCAAACTGAGATAATTGCATTAGCAGACCTGAAGGACATTACCAAGGCAATATTTGAAGTGAACGCAATGTCTGTCGTTAACTGCACAATCTGCAAATAAAACCTAGCCATTGGACACCACGGTTGTAATGCCAATGCCAGGCATGATACCGGTGACTGACGCGCCGTTCACCAAGTTTTGATGTTGTGATCCTTTCGTGTTCTGGTTTTGGCATCGCATTTCTCAGTCTCTCGAAAGCTTTCGGCCTTAGCTGGGCCTCGTTACGAGTGCTTTGGCCTGGCATTCGGTTGGACTGAGAACAAACACCATTCCATTCACTGGTTGTCATGGTTACCTGATTCATCGGGTCGTCATCCTCCTCGGCGCCGTGCCGCAGGTACTGAACAACCCGAGGTCCGTAGCCGAGGAACTGTCCTCCGAGGAACGAGTCGGTCACCACCAGCTGAAGCACCGTGTTTAGCAGGTTCAGAGTCTCGCACAACACGTACTTGAAGGCCCAGGCTGTGTGGGAGCCCCAGTGGAAGACCAGGTAGTTGACCATGAGGGCCTCCTTCATGCGGCGTTGTTCGTCGTCAACTACCACGTAGTTGAGACCCTGTGCAAGACAATGTGACGTTGCAGTGGGTGAAAGAGACAGAGACTACGGTGGTGCGCGTTTCGTTGTTGTTTATTCATTGATACCTATCAAAAGAATTACTCGATATAAAGTCACGATAAACGGCGCATGGAATATTTGAAGTAATTTTTAGGTATTGAAATTGTCAGTTTAAATACAGTGCGGAACTACTTGTTCACACACAAATTCATTGCGATAAGCTTTCTCGATATTCATTATTCTCTACATAATTCTAGTTATTTTGACAAATTTTCAACAACTGATTCTCCAAAATCCTCAATAAAGTGATGAGGCATTGGACACATTACACAGGAGAGGAGCCATATATCACATTTCTCACAATTTACTATTTCTCACCTGCAGTATTCCGCGCACTTTGTCCGTTTGCGCCACCTTCCAGATCCAGTGCGGCAGGTAGAAGGAGACTGACTGCAGGAACAGCATGTAGGGCACCCACATGTAGTAATTGTGGTAGCGCCGCTCCTCGGGTCCGCTTCCCGGAACCACACGGCGACGCTGCGCGGCCTTCCAGCCGTGCTAGAATGGGGAAAACAAAATGGCGTCAGAGAAACAAGATGGCGGTGGAAGGAAAAATAGCGGGTGTGAATAGATGACGGCGAAGAAATGACTATGAGGCAACGCGGAGAAGTAAGATTGCGCTTGTAGTGGAAAAAGTAGCTAAAATGAAAAACAGCAAAATCGAAGGAGATGCCTATTAAAAAGTTGACCATGTGGAAAGCTGATTAGGGCATCGAAAGTAGAAGCACAGGAACGATGCCAAAAGAAAAACTTTAAGGAGGAAAAGATAGCAGCACGAACAAGTTGCATCCTATCCTGCGATACTGAAAAAGTATGTAAATAGACAATTTGACATCGTGATAACGAGGATGCTAATTCGGGGTGCGGTTGTCAAATGGTGACTCAAAATGGTGACGAGTCAATACAAATGCAGCTGTGGTGACAAACGTATCCTTGGCACATTCATAATGATGATAAAAAGGCCGAATGAAGCACGGTATAGAGTGGTGTTGCATTGTCTACAATCATTTAAGCAGTAACATTTACCCGAGAAAAAAAAATATTTTTCTCAAAACCACAATGCAAGATCAAAACAAAAATAATAATGTCTTTTATGGCATACTAAAATTACATTCTTAAATCCCATCCTTTTACGAAATTAAACCATCAACCTCTCGAAACCATCAACTCCGGAGAGAATACCCGAAAAAACCATGAACACTCAACGAACACCCAAAGAAGACTCCATCATTCCCCAACTTCACCCAAAGAACGAACACCCACCCGCAGCGCGGTGGAAGACGGCAGGGTGAACGTGCTGGCGATGTAGCAGTACGTGTTGATGACGTTCTGCGGCAGAGAGTCGTCACTCAGGCAGGAGATGGGCGCTCCGATATACTGGGTGGCCGTCACCAGCAGGCAGCAGGCCATCAGTAGGGCGAACGTCACTCGGTAGTGTAAGCGGAAGACCAGGCCGTCACCGCAGGGCTTGGCGCGCGCAGAGAAGAGATTGGTGTGGAAGGCAAGAGGAGATAGCAGACCTTGCATCGTGCCTGAGAAGAGAGCGGGGCGTCTGAGGTCAGTCAAGGTCAACGCAGGTCAACTCAGGTCACGCTAGGAGTCAACTGAAGTCAGCCAAGGTCGACGCAGCTCGACACAGGTCAACGCGGGTCAGTTCAGGTCAACTCAGGTCACGCTAGGATAATCTCAGGTCGGGTCAGAGCAAACTGAGGTCAGTTCAGATCGACGCAGGTCAATGCAGATCAGCCCAGGTCTAACCGGAGTCAGCACAGATCAGCTCAGTCGAGATAACTCATTGCCGAATTTGATACGGAGACGTTACATAAAGCCGACGTGCTTTTCGCCACAGGATTATAATGTAAAAGACGTTTATTTATAGATAATACGTTGTTTCATTAGTAAACTGAGAAGCACATATGTAATCGTGCAAATATCTTCACAATTACTAACGCCTGATGCTCGTAAAGTCAACATGAACACAGTCACACAACACATGGACAAACATCACACTGAACAGCGAATGCCATCACTAACAACGAACCGGTCGGTTTTCTTTTCATCTACCAATCCATCGTTCACAGGATAACGATTCGTGGAGGCAGTATTGGCTGATTTTGGAGATCAGCCAGCGGCGGTGCGTTTGACGGGGCTCACCTTCACTGAGTTCGGAGAAGCTGCCAACTGTGAGTCAGAAGAACGTGTTGCGCACGTGGCCGGCTGAAACCGCTTATCTTTGTATAAAACACGTGCGTCGTAATATGCTGCAATAGGTCCTGGAGGCTGCAGTCTTTGTTGCTCTTGATGGTGAGCACGATCCGACGCTGCGCTGCGCAAGCTAAATAAAAGTACCTATACGGATACGCCACGGGAATTTGAAAGTTAGGAGTTTTATTCAAAGCTTTCCGTAGGCTTCTTCCGTAAACGTTTCCCGACAATAATACCTCACCTAATGCCATAAATTCATATCTCGTTGGGTATATTTTAATCACGCCGGTCTTATTTCTTATCTTATTTCATTGTAACTTCTTACTTGTCACTGAATCATTCGTCACATCAGGTTTTTCCCATCACTGTATTTCGTAGTTTATTACTTCTTGATTCTTGACGAGCTTCTTGCTTCCTTTTTCCACTCTTTTTTTCACAATTCAGTTCCTTTTCACACTTGAAGTCCTTCTTTACACTTAGTTCACACTAACGTAGGCTGGCCCGTATCTTCCAGTGCATCGGTTGCCCTCATGAGCCTCCGTTCTATCGCTGACTTTCTTTGGACCTATACCTACAGCCTCGCGCTATCTGTTCCTCACCTCACACACTTCACTGCTGCGGCTCGTGCGGCGGGGTGCGGCCGGCCGCGGGCTTTGTCGTACCACCTGTGGTAGCCCAGGTGGATGGGACAAACCCTACCCATCTCGCCCCCCCCCCCCCCTCAGCCTCCGCCCCCACAGGTGCCGACACGTGGTCGTTGTGGGAGAGGGAGGGAGGGGGTCGACTGCGACTAATGGTCGAAATGGCGGCTCACATTGGGAATTTAGAAAATATTTGTCAAAATATGTATGCTGTTTTATGGAGCTGATGATTGCAAGACAATGGGCAATAAAAGTGAAACTAAGCAAACAAAGAAAATCCAACAAATGCATGGACACAAAATAAAAGCACTGGCTTCATTTTCAAAGTGGCTGTTGGATCAGTGGACTGACGTTTTGTTGATGGTTTGATCTTATCCTCAACGGGAGTTTTGTCTAGTTTCACTGTATCTGGCAAGTAGCCCGAGAGCTCTCAGCCCCCTGCGCTAACAATGACACTAGAAAACGAAACTAGAACATTTTGCCAACTCCTCCTACACAATGACATCTGAAGAGCGTGGTTGTTCAGTCGAGGAAAATGTTTGGGGTTTTTGTAGATAGCATGGATAAACTTTTTAAGTCGTTTAACCCTCACTGGACTAATGGGTATTCTTGTGTTGAGGGACAACTCGTTCACCGTAACGTCACTATTTACGGTAAAGCTTGTGAATAACGAACATAATGGACCCTTACAAAACACAGTGAGTTACCCCCGAATATCAGATTTTAGGTTGAATAACGACCTTCGAGGTCAGGTCAACCACTAGCACGTTTCAAACAGGTTTCCAATACTTGACTTTCGGAAGGAATTTGGTTACCGCTCAACAGACTTGTGACAGCCACTACGCATAAGTTTTTTGTTAGACAGGACAATTAGTGTTGACTTCAGGTAAGTGTCATGTCAAAACGCTGGTCAGTTCGGGTAGTTTGCCAAAGGATGATTCATGCCATTTCAGTTGACAGATTATTCTGAGTTCATTGGCGCTTTACCCGACACGGTAACTGAAATTGGTCGATAATTTGTAACAAAAACCGGAATCAATACACATCACCTAATCCGTGGCAGTCAAACTCTGTAGCTTCCTCTCCACCACACAGATCCTGCATGTCTGCCACACTGTTTCTTATCACAAAGGGTCTGTTCCAGTCGCACTTCCTAACACCTCCAAACTCCTCCAAGATTGCTTCCCTGTTCCAGTGGCAGCTCTAGCCCCTACAAAGCCAAGGAGGGCCCTGCTCCAACCTCCTCTTCCTTGCACTGGGAGGAGCTTAGAGGTGTTAGGAAGTGCGACTGGAACAGACCCATATATGGCAATGACAGTTGACCTCTGACAGAACACAGCTCACAGCTCCCTCCCCACACTACCTCCCCCGGCCCCGAAATGGACTCACCCGGTCGATGCGCTGCGCCCGGTCGCTGCGCGCTGACCTGCGCGGCCGCAGGGCTCGCAAGCCCGAACGGCAGAAGCGGCGGCTCCGGTCGCGGCGGTGAGACTCTTCTCTCTCGAACGGGTCGGCCAGGAAAGTATCCCAGACACCCCCAGAGCAACACGCGCTTGAGACGACGAGCGCGATCTTCCATACGCGTCTGCAGCGACCGCCGGCTGTGGGCGATCTGACCGGGCGGCGCACCGACTCTTCTGAGGTCACGGGGTCATCGTCAGCCCACTGAGAGTTGGCGCCGCTCACAGACGATAACAGAGGTGAGTCGACGGGGCTCGAAAAACATCCACCCGTTTGCCCAACTGACGTCAGGCTCTAGCCGGATTATACTGGTTTTTACCGGTTCAGGAACTGACATTTAGAAATGGACTACGCCGGACGCCGACCCCCTCTCAACCGGCTAGCGTTCGGAGTCTTTCTGGCGCTGATCGTGCAGTCCCACCCCCTGGAGCCCTCCCCTGTAACTTCGCACGCGAGCTGGCCGATCGCCAGCCGCCCAGCACTCCCTCGTCTGCCCCGGCCACGTCTGGTTCCCAGGTGTACGCTTTCTCGGCGCCTTGTTCGGTTCCCTGGCTGTAGGCCAGTCCATGAGGGCCCATTCCAGGGAGCTGTCGTTACATCACAGCTGGGGTGCACACGTGGGGCGATCGCTGATCACTACGCAACAGACGACGGGACACAGGGAACGATGTTATGCGATTTTTGATCGGTAAAATGTGCACCTTTAGCCATTTTGTATGTATTACTCATAATTATATAACGAATTTACTTGTAATGTTTATGCGTAAATGGATGGGTTGAGAATGTCAGAGCGCACGCAGCGCGTGTTGCGCAGGCCCCAGCTCCTTCCCTTTTATCGAGCAATTCCGGGCAGTCGGGAGAATCTGAATTCCAAAGTTCATCGCACCCTTCAAAGTGGACACTGCCAGAAATAAATGCTCAAAGTAAAACAAGAGCTCAAATTCGTCAAACCATAAACCTCTGTTTAACAGAGGTATAGACTCAAACGTTACAAAACAAAAACGTTTCTACATGACAATGTGTCTCGGGCTTGACGGTTTACGGCCGCTGGAGGTTGAACTGTTGATATTAGATCAAACAAAATTGAATGTCAGCGAAAGAGCTTTTTCAACAAAAAGTGAAGTCCGAATTTGCGAGAACATGCAATGACAATAGAGCATGTTGTGCCTAATGCACTGCTGGGTCTCTCAGCTAAATCATCGATTCGTAATCTATCTGCCAAAAGTAAGGGGCCACAATAAAACAGGATGTGTCATTGTGAACGACTGTATACAACAGGATATCGATTTTAAAGATCAAAGACGAAAATATTTATGGAAAAAATTATCATATTTTAGCAGACACACTTACCCAACACCATAAGAGAAGGACTAGCCTGAAAGACAGACAGACAGACAGACAGACAGACAGACAAACAGACAGACAGACAGACAGACAGACAGACAGACATGGGCGTAGGAGCCTCACAAAAAGTGTGTTTGGGGGGGGGGGGCAGCAAAACTTCAATGTTACTTTGTGGGAGCCCCAATACCTAGATACACCTTATGAAGAAATTCTTTGCCAGTTTTGTGCTCATCTCACCCCGCTGAACCGTTTCCTGCTCTTAGTTTTGTATTTAAATCAAAAATAAAAATTTTCTTTAAAAATGTCTGAAAAGTGGGGGCCATGGCCCCCGGCCCCCTCACTCTGTTCCTACGCCTATGCAAACAGACAGACGGACACGGATGGCACTGAGAGCGACCACTGCGTCACCTATAAACCAATCGATACGGCAGACTAGCGACACCTACACCGGCACAAAGCTCACGAGCACTGGGGACATTGAGCTTTTACAATTTCTGCCTGGCAGTGAATGTAATGTATGTAATTGGCTACTTGTACTTGCTCCGGTGCATGTTTTTCACACAAACTTGAAAACGCAATGTCATAGTGTGTGGGGATTCAGAAAGAAGTTTTGGTTTGCTTCTTCCATAATCACATACAAGATGGACACCGAATGACAGGTATAGGCGATATATGAAACGAAGGTGTCATGTGTTTTCAATTCTCCGTCACTATAGGTACATAGTCTTTTTCACGACGGAACATTGCACCACTGCTTGCTGAAATTTCCAAGCAAAGAAGCAAGCAATAGACATTTCATTCGAAAGGTAAACACCGTACTAGTAAACAATAACTATAATTCCTCAGATACCAAACCGATCAAACGGATCAAATAAGGTGTTAAAAGTTCCGTCGTAAAGGGGGCTTATGGAGCACTACGAATGATTGGACCCCCAGCCCCATCCCACATGTGAAGAACCGATGACCGCAACTTAATAGCATTCAGTAGGAAAAGTGTTTGTTTTGTTGCTTAAAAACATATCGGCTCTCGACTCCCGTCACCTGGGCGTCACTTCGACACTTTGACACCTAAAACACCAGCAAAACGACTGACATTTGGCCAATTTTACACTTATGGCGTATTACCTTGTCAGCCTTAGGCCTGAATAGGTCTTGCAGAAATCATATAAAACCGGCTCGTTGGGCGCTGTCCGCAGGCAACCTATTTACGAGTGTGTAACTTCGAACAGTTATCATGAAGAGAACACAACTTGCTTTGTGTCTTACCGCCGTAATAGTGGCTGTTTTCGTTGCGGCTGATGCACGGGGACAAAGTAAGTAGCCATTACTTGCAAATTCATGGTGTTTTGCTTGTTTTGAGGACCTCATACCTATGATAAGACGGGGCTTAACCAGAGATACGTCTTTGACTTTATTAAAACACATTGAGTGATAAGTGTACACCTTACACCAGAACGTTGAAAACATCACCAGATCTTAGCTTGGCCCGATCAAAATCTCATTTTTTGTTACATAAAGAAAGAAATTACAAAATAAATGCCAAATATCATTCTATTCTAGGTCGAAAAACTAGCCTATTGCTATTTGTTGTTTCAAAGTAGGAGCTAATCCTCGGGTATCCCTTGCTTCAGAGCAGAGCTGTAGCCCGGGCTTCCTGCTTTGACCACCATTGTTCATTTTATATTCCAGAACGGAACTGCAACCCAGGCAATCCCTGCTTCCGCTGTCGCGACACCTGTGACTGCAGCAGCGAGGGCCTCTTCTGCACCCCTGCCCACCGTTGCTTCCACATCCACGTGAGCAACATGAGCACCACCCGCGAGGTCGAGTGCAACTGCAACCACCTGACTCCGTGCGACTCGAGTCACCCGTGCTGGCACCCGACTGTAGTCAACGAGACTCTGACTACGTACGACTGCGACTGCGACTCGATTGAATGCAGCATCAGACACCCGTGCTGGCACCGCGAGTGTGGGTGCAACTGCGCCCATACGGCCTGAGAATAGCGACTGGAAGCGGAAGATACCCTGCTGACATCGCGAGTATGACTGAAGCTGGATCTACACAGGCTGGGAATAGCGACTGAACGAGCGCTTCAAAGTTCATAAATTATCTGTGCTTGCAAAGGTGCTTGCAGCTGCACCTACACTGGCTGAGAGGATCGAATGAAAGCGCTCGCAATTTGCTATCAATGAATCGGTGTTAGGCGATTATTTGCGCGTGATGTGAACATCCACATTGCCCAGCCTTTTATTTAGCAACCGAGAAAACACGTCTTTATCGAAACATATAAGAGTTACGAGTTTACATATTCCTATTATAAAAATGTATGTTTCAACATTTGATTTTCGTTCCATGTCCACAACAATTTGGTCCCATATTTCTGTGAATGTTGAATACATCTTGCATGCCAATTTCATTTGAACTGAGGTGGAAGATATAATTAATCGTTTGAGTTTAAACTAAATGATAGGAAAACTGCAAGGCTAGAAGCAATGCCTCGAAATATCTACTACTAATATGCATGCACAACTAGTGGCTGCATCACAAAGTCATAAGGAATTCAGCGACGTAATCAGGCTTCATAGCGACGTATTTGTGATAAGGGTTTTTGGCCAAAACATTCAGAGATATTCGACCGGCTAAGGTCATTCTGGGTCCGGGTCACAGGGTGTGCTCATGTATATACTTAGGAAGTGTCAATGGTGTGAATAAATCAAGTAGACTTTTACCGGGGAAATAGGAACATTTTAAGCAATATAAATGTTAACTACGATCTCAGTAATCGGTATATACCTTTCACAAAATGTTTGGTCGCCATGTGTACCTTGTGCACAAGAGCAAGACCTCCTGTGAAGGTACTGCAACCAAAGTTTGGTGATTGCTACCAGATACTCCAATTATGTCGCATACAAGGGCGGCAGCCCAGGCCTGTATAGTGTATATCAAAGCATTTCTGAATTGTTGGCGTCGCCTAGGGATAGGTATGTCATACCGTGCTCTAGCAGTGCTGTTACCGTGGCATGAATTACGCTGATGCTATTTGCCGTCAAAGGTTCTGTTCTCCCCCAGGCGAGCAAAGCCCGGCGGCAGGAGACTAAAGTTGCATTGATTATGCAGAGTTCTGGGAATATAACAGCGTATGAGACTCAGACTTCGTCCGACAGGAAATTACTGTCAAATCCAGTCGCATATTAGTGTTTTATTATTTGACTTGCGTTATGTGTTGTATAGCATGAGCTAGACAGATTTTTGGAAATGAGTAATTGGCAATGAAGTTATGCTGATAACGTCATTCTTCGGTAGCTTTAAATAGCATTTACCTCACACTTCTTGGCGGGAAGCTGAGCAGGAAAGTTATTGGTGTCCTCGTTCAGGCTTTTACACAAATTTCGGTGAATCTTTTTCCTCACGTATGGTGTAAATTTTAGCCTCAGATCAGCTCCGATCAGGTAAGCAGGTCATTTCTAATGAGCCATCTCAAGAAAACGCAAATACTCGCTGTGGACACACCAGTTCAATTACTTCCGACGATAGATTAATGGCAGGATACGTGACAATGACGTTTTTTTAGCCGATGATGCAATTTGCAGCTCTTTCCGTCCATACATAAATTGGCCAGCCGAGGGCTGAAGGAGCATATAACCAAAGTAAAAGCACCTGCGTAATATTAACAGAGACAAGGTGTATTTACTATCACATGAGCTTAAACCACCAGGTCGACTAGAATTCACCACAAATCATCCCCTGTCATTACACATTCTTTTCAAAATAGAGTTATCTGACCAAGGAATAGATACAATAGGGGTGAGCAGTCAACGACACTGTCCAATTTCTGGGTCCACTGCTCGCACGAAGGACCGTTCTAATATCAGTCCATACATCAACGCCACAGCTGCTGCACTCGGGGCTTTAGAGTAGAGAAACCCAAATATATCCCGCGCTGAGGTAGGTAGACGGAAGTACGAAAACGTGATACAAATTTTAATGGAATAATATTGATAAATTTATCATTCCTATTCAATCAAAACATGAACATTGGTTATCATGGAAAAACATTGAACCCATTTCAAAATGCTGTAAAATTATATACATGCTTATCTCTGAAACAACGTATTCAACGCTCTAAAAGGCAAGCACGAAACGATGAGGTACTCAGCTCAGCTGGGTTGAAATGGAAAATGTCATTCGCTCACGAAATAGCAACCTGAAATGAGTGAAATTTCTCTAGAAGATGTCTGTACCCAATATGGGTAAGTGTTAGCTCAGTCCTACATCGCATGACACGTTGCTTGCTAATTATTTTGTTTGTGTTTATTGCTCAGTGCAAGCAGCAGGTCAATGCCAAGTTACAGATGCAGTCAACTATGTACAACGCTGATACTGGTGACATTAATCTGCTGTTGAAACCCCCTGTCACATCATAACATGTCACCCACCAACTGCAGACCAGATTGGCACGGGTCTACATGTCTCTCACGTCCGAGACCCAACTTTTCAACTTCCCATTTTACCGTCTAAGTTACATGCCACCACCCGTGTGCCAATGTTGGACACCCACGCTCGAATGGTGCTGCTACACCACACCCACACCCTTATCTATCATTCCGGAAGCATTTCAGACCCCATGAGACCCTGTTTTTCGGCGATAATTTATTTAATATTTATCCAATTGGCTTCAAATTTTCACACAGCACATTTCAGCTCAAGCGCCAATTTTCGCTAATATGGTCTCTTAACAAAATATCAATTGTTAGGGTAATTGTCGTTGCCTCGTAATGTTAAAATCAGCTCCGTAAATCCGTCAGTGGAGTAGAGGCTATCCGTACGTAGGCGTGACGTCACAGGCACGTGACCATTAAGCTCCGCCCTCCCGGCGGACGTAGCGGTGACCTTGGCCCGTCAGTCGGATGCGTGGAGCCGACGGGGCAGCAGCCGCCGCACCCAAGGCCGTTTGCCGGACCGGGGCGGCTCGCATTGGACGTGGCTGCCTTGCGGTTGCCGTTGCAGTAATAACGATACAGCAGAAACTAGCGCTCGTTATTAGCGCACTAGCCTTCGGTGTTGCATTTATCGCAAATTAACCAGCACCTTGTCAATCTATAAGTTCAGGGCTAGTGACTGTATTTTTGCTTGATTGAACGTCATTAAAAAGGCCGTTGATGTCAACTGACTGTGAACTGATGCAAGACGTCGCCCATTTTATAATTGGCTAGATTGAGGTCTCCGGACTGACTTGACCCCAGGCTTTCGTGTTGAACTGCAAATAATTAAGATACCTGTAAGCAAGTACCCTACTGCCTCACTATTGGAGAGCTTGAAATGTTACTTTAGTTTCACAAAAAGATGCGATTTCTTTACTAGCCTATGCGCTTGTTTCCCTTATTCTGATGTCACATTTCTACCATGCGTAATAAATCGCACGACGCACATCACATTTCTGCTCTCTTCTCAACGCTTCCCGAATAACGAACACAGGTCGTGGAGCGATGTCTGAGGCAATCGGAAGTGCTCGCGACTAGTAATCCTACTCTGTTTTTTTCTGCATAGTTAGGTATAACAGCGTCTTCAGAAACAGCAATTGACGCAGCCAACCATATCGATATTTTCGAGTAGTGCAGAGTCTTCGCATGATGTCATAGGTGACAGAATAGTGGCACGACCTGACCATGAGGTAGGCGCCAGAATGTGCATTCATTCAGATATTCAGATAGTGCATGACTCAGCTCTCTATTTAATGTTGGTTCTGGGGAGGTTAATACTTAATATCCTCATTTTGATTATTCTTCATATTCTGAGCTGGATCGGTGTTGATATACCAAAAAGAGGGAAGCGGTTAGGTACCAACTCCCCCAAATGAAGAGCAAGCTTTCGCTCAGGCACTTCCTGTCGATTCCATGTATGTTTCCAGTGCACGGCCCCCGTGCGACCTCTCCGCGGTGCTGCCGCCGACTGAGCCTGCATAGACCCAGCGCGGTCACGGCCAGTGGGCGGAGCTTAGTTGGGCCCGGCGCAACGTGATTGGCCAGCGCTCCCATCCAATCCGCTGCGGTAGCGAACGAGCCTCTATCCGGGTGCAAAATTTAATTAGCATTACGAGCCAATGACAAGTGCTCTAAATATTGACATTTTGTTAAGAGAACATATTGATGAAAATCGGCGCTTGAGCTGAAATGTCTAATGTCAAAATTTCAAGCCAATTAGACAAAAACTGAAGAAATTATCGCCGAAAAACAGGGTCTCACGGGGTCTGAAATACATAGTAGCTACTTCTGAGCCCGGCGCCCAAGGCGAAAGGTGCCGTCTGCCACGCACGCGTCTTTCGGCATGCAAGGACACACACTGTTGTCTATTATGGGTCACGCACATACGACTAGAGAAGGGAAGGCAAACCGTCAGTCTCGCTGAGTTCACCTGTCTACCCATCCACAGGCCCACATTAGTCCATAGTCTACACGTCTTGGCGCATCCAAAGCTGCTAGTCTGCCAAGCAGCCATTCATAGTCCACATTTTATGGTTAAAATATTGTAGAAGTCAGACAACAATAGTCTGTTTGAGCTCCTTGTCCACATAATCAACTTTCGATCTTCATCCACCGTCCCAGTTGATTGCCAACCTTTCCACAACGTAGTCTACCATTCCGAGGACCATTCCACCATTTCACAAATCACAGACAAGTCCCATCGATTCCCCCACAAAGCCTGCAGCCATTACCTCCCTAGGAGTCAATGAATAGTGCATGGTGTTGTGTCTAGTATACCAGGATCGAACAGTCTGTTGAAATTCACGGGCGAATGCTTCCCTAAACAATGACATTGAGTGACCCTGTAAGCACTTTACGAAATTGGCGCGGCCCACTTAGGACGTTGTGCCCTCTGAGGGAAACAAATGAACTGAAAAGACTGGCGTCGAATCCCCGTAAGTCACCGAGTGCGGTGCAAGCATTTGCACTTGCAAATAAGAACTTAGGCGGCTTCGGGCTACTATATAACACTAATATAACTAACACAATATAACACTAATATAACACTAGCACTTCAGAATACTAACACTCGATCACCCCGGCCCTAGGCATTATACTTCGAACGCAAAATATCTTACCTTTTATCGACGGGTACAGGTATGATGTAAAATGCGAAAAAGACCAAAACGATATCGCAATATCTGACCGTGTGTGCCCAAAAATAGGCGGCGGAACGGGGGGCACCGGGGCACCGTGCCCCCCCTTGATTTTGCCATTTTAACATTAGCCCTATGGGCCTTGCATGGAAAGAATGGGACCAAAAGTCAGCAGTCCACACCCCCCCCCCCCGTCTTAATTGAAGGTGCCCCGCCGTTAGTGTGCCCAAATGATGATTTCTGCTATCCCATTATCTTTGTCACATCAAAATAACGAGGGATTCACAAAAATCCAGTCGACAAGCCATGTCACGAACACCGCCAATTTCTCCTCATTTGGCGCGGTGTGAACGGACCGTTTTTCATCACAATTCCGTGTCACAGCGGTCATCAGTGGCCGCATCTCACACAAACACGAACCGGCAGAGTGTCGAGTTGACGGAGTGACCTAGTTCGCGGTGACACACCACACGCGCTACCTCAGTGAGCCCAGCAATGGTGACCTGTCCAATACAGGCGGCCTGGTGGACCAGAATAGATCCGGTGGACAATGGTGGGCACTGCTGGCAGGCCGGGCTGTGTACTGCAGGAGGATGTGGGTGTTTATTGGAGCTTGATAGCACGCGGCGGAGTTCAGTGGAATATAGTGGAACATGGTGGTCAGTGAACTGCGGGGACTGCGATGAAGTTTCATGCCACGCAGTGGACTGATCTCGAGTAGCTTGGAATATGTTGAACATCTTTGGACCTTCATGCCTGCGCTGGACTTCTGTGAATCTTTGCGAACTGAATGTTTCGTGGTGAGCAGTAAAAGATAGCAAACTTGTGGACCATCATTGACCACGTTTGATCACATTGAACCACTGCATGGGCCACCACTGGACCACATGGGACATTGAACCGCTCTGTACGACAGTGGACCTCAGTGGACCACTATGGACAACTGTGAATCACCGTGGACCAGTCTGTAAAACAGAGGACCACATTAGACCGCTCCGTCCGACAGTGGACCACTGTGGACCGTCATGTCCGTCACCACCATCACCGAGGCCGCGCGGTGATTTATTTCGGCGCCCGATGAGACTACCCAGCGATTATCGATCTCCCGCCTTCGGGCGGCGGGCGCCACAAACCATAACCCACCCCGGGGCCGGGCCCGCCGGGCACTGGCCGGCATAACAGCCTCGAAATGAGCACCGGCCGACGACGGGTCGGCATTTTTACTGCACGGCGTCGTCGAACTGCACGTCGACGACGGTGCTTCGTCGTTGCCGACGACGGGGAGGGGAGGGGGGAGGTTGGGGGAGCGACATTGCTTGGAGCTCGGGTTAATTGAGGTTATGATCACGCTATGGTGAATGGGTGGATTGATGGCTATGTAATTAGTTACTGCGCGAGGAATGATAAAGAATTGCGCACAAACACGGAATCTAATCACGCTTTGCAGAAATCCAAGGCCATAAAACAAGTATAAAGCTCGGACAATAGCCAAACATGCATTTCGAGTCCTATAGTCACCAGGCATGTTTGACTTTTCTATCTACATGCAATTCAGTAAGCTGTATCCGCAACAATCATTAGGCGGCTTATTCACCTTTCAGACTCATCCAAATGCAAAGTTCATAAAAGAAGCGGCCCCTGAAAGACAGCAACAACTTATGAAAATGTATTTTTTTTTTCCACTGATACCTTTCAATGTGCTGCATTGGCTGTCAGGCCATGTGCAAAAACCGTTAACTCTGCATCCAGTTAAAAAATGACTGCCGTTGTGCTGTCATATGTCTCTTTCCTATTGACATAGATTTAACTCAGCGACCTATGAGCCTGAGACCATGTTGAAATTAAGCCTCTGCGACGTTTCTCTGAGTATCTGACAGGCAACACCAGATGACTTGACCGTCCGGAGGTGATTTGTAAGGTGTCACTCATGCCAATCCACAAACCGAAATAAATCTAGTGCACTGAACCAACAACTAAACTGAAATATTCCGCCTACCATCGAACACCCGTTCTTGTGATGTAAATATATTCGTAAGAAAAGCGTGCTGACATATGTAAACAGACTGAATTCATAAATTACTCGAATATTTGTGCAGACGGCAAAGAGCACCCCAGAGACCCTGGAAATGGAGACAAATGTCTGGCGAAGCCAGACATGCCCTAATTTTCCGTCGCCAGAGCGGAAAAGAAACATGCAAACTTTTAAGGATGGAACTGCAGTCTCGAGAAAGAGATCATACATCAAAGGTGATTTGGGTAAGGGTCATGAAATTATTATGAAGGAAGTAGGAACTCAATTTGTAAAGCACGGAATTACTAAAAGTGTCAGCGATTCCACCGCTTTAGAGTTATACGTAAAAAAACTGAGGGCACTCATCCGACGTAAGTGCGATGGTAGTTAACCCGGCACCGCCTGGGCTATTTCCGTACCCACGACAGCCTGGGGGGGGGGTCGGATCCGACCCCCCCCCCCTGTTATCTCGAGAACCAATGGTCGCATCGAGCCCCGCGAGGCGGCGTTCGAAAGGTCTCTACGAGACCTTCCCAAAGCACTCTTAAAATTTTAAGATTGAGGTCAACTTTCGGGTCAAGGTCAGGTCAAAGGTCAAATTCTGGGGTTTTACATGATTAGGCTTACGGACAGCGGAATCGATAGCTGCTGCTCGAAACTCACCAAAAATGACCTCAAATGCCTAGTGAAGGTACCATGTAAGTATAGAGGTCATACTAAGTACGGGTCAAGGTCAGGTCAGGTCACGAAAGGTCACGGTTTTCACTTTCTGCTACATGGGCGTGCAACACATGTTTTATGGCTTATTTTTCACGCCGAATCCGATGGTAATGGTTATATGTGACCCCAATTCACTTTGCTGGTGATAAGTGTGCATTGAAAGCATAAAAAATCGTTTATACTAAACGAGGGCTGAGAAAAAGGGTCATTTTTTCAACTTTTTATTTTTGACATAAAAATGCACTTTTCTAGACGAGCTTTGTCCCAGGAATCTAGTGGTGCTATTTGTTTTCACATGCGATGTTCAGAAGTGCCTCTAATTCACGAAAATGCTAATGACGTCACCATGCCCTATGCATGTTGGAGCTATTTTTTACAATTTGGGGGTCAAAAATCAAGATAGAAAGTTGAAATTTGGGACATCTAATGTTCTAATAGAGCTCTATAACATATATTCCGGTTTTTTGGAAATTCTTAAAATTTTGGATTTTATTAGCTGTTTTCCAAAAAATGTAGTTTTTTGAATTTTTAGGGGTGAAAAACGCATTTTATGGAAAATCCGAGATGGTCATTTTAAAGAACTCGTTGAGTTGCGTCTATTCCTGTCCTTAATTTGCAATTTGCTTTAAACCCTGATTTTTGGCGATTTTTTAAACATTTACCACTTTTTGACTAAAAACGCCATGTAGTTACATCACTAAAATCGATATATCTCAAAAAAAATTTGCAATTTTTTTCTTAAAAATTACACAGAAGACGTCAAATTGATGGGGGAGAAGGTATACCAAGTTTCAAGTTGATAGCGTAAGCGGTTCTTGAGTTATTCAAGAAAAACGGAGGGGGGGTCGGATCCGTCCCCCCCCCCCAGGCGGTCGCGGGTTAATATACGAAGGGACATAGTTCATTGCAGAGCTGCTTGAATCCGAATGTGTTACATAACGGACACCCCCAAAGGATGTACGCGAGCAATGGCGTATTTGAGCATCTTTGTTAGTAAAATGGTTTGTAATGATAACCGTATGCTTACTCTTTAACCCTTGCCCGCACATAGGGGGGGGGGGTTGCCACCCCCCCCCCAGGTAGTCTTTCTGCTCTGCACTCAACATTTGTAGAGCTAGAAGGCTGATTTTTCGTATAGCTGCTCCTCTATCCTTTCTTGACGTCCACTGAAAATTTCAAGTTTCTGTGGTTTTTGGTTTCGGAGATATGACCTTGTTTTTCAGGTCATGTCATGACCCAAATGGCCAATTCTCAACATCTTGCGTTGGCTATGGGCCTTGTGAGCTTTTGACACCTTGATTTCGGCCTTTTTTGCCAGTCTTACCTCCCACCTATCATGGAACATGTTGTTCGACGATGTACAGATGTCAAGGTCAAGGTCAAGGTCAACCTAGGTCATCTAAGATAATTGCGTTTTAGGCAAGCGGAATTTACTTTTTGTGAATTCTTTTTGACTGCATTTTTGGTAAAAGCTTCTCAGATCATGATTTCATGTAATATGGACACATAACCAATCGGTGCGCACATCAGTATACACACAGACACACACAGACATACAAACACATATAATTGATCTTGACCTAACTTGACCTGAAATGACCTCAGCAGCAAAAACCTGGTCGGGTAGTGTGACAAAGAGGTTCTAGCTGGCTTGGCACCAGAAAACGGCATCGTCATCGGTATATGATAAGCAGCGCACCTGATATTCAACGGTGACCCAAAACAGCAACATTTTTTTAGTTTGACCTGACCTGGAAGGTCAATGACTGACCTGAGAAGGTAAAACTGGGTATCATTGGATTCGTCTCTTCCCAAAGAATCTTTTTGGTCTTTACCGGTAAGCTCTATCTCCAACAGGAACGAAATGGCGCGGGGGGGTGGCAACCCCCCCCCCCCCATGTGCGTTCTAGGATGGGAAAATGGCATGTGCGGGCGAGGGTTAAACTCTTTGGTTGAGGTCTAATGATTAAACAAATTAATTGATATCTTTCGGCTTGCGCCATTTTCAGAACGTACAAAAACATTCAGAATGTTTATTTTTGTACAATCTGAAGATGATGCAAGCCGAAATATATAAATGAATATATTTATACGGTTATCTATTCGGCGGCATATATATTCGGCGGCATATATATATAGCATGGCTTATATATATATATTAAATGGTATTTACTATTTAATATATATATATATATATATATATATATATATATATATATATATATATATATATATATATATATATATATATATATATATATATATATATATATATATATATATATATATATATATGCATGTTTGTGTAAATATGACAGCATAACAGTCATTTTTACACAAACATGCATCAATGAGAACCTGCTGCCCAAATTTACATATATATATATATATATATATATATATATATATATATATATATATATATATATATATATATATATGTTGCGGGCCAAGTGCGAAGGCTAGTCCATTCGCGAATGGCCTAGTCCGAGTGCGATAACGCACTTGGACTAGGCCGTTTGCGAATGGACTAGTCCATGTGCGTTATTGCAGTTGGCCTAGGCCGTTTGCGAATGGACGGGCGTTTATGCTCCCAGTCCAAGTGCGAAGTCAGGCCAAGTGCGAAATATCCAGCAACGTGACGCCAACTTGGCAAGTCAACTTGGCATGTGCAAAGTCCCGTGTGAAATGATGCGTGCACTGCAAAGTATTGGTAACTCAACCGGAAAACGCTTACACAGTCATGCTGAGGTCGCCTCTTCTTTACCTCACCCCACCCTTGCGTTCACCCCTTGGAAACATTGTCTGACGATGAATTTCATGAGCCTTGCAATGTAATGGTGAAGTGAAACAAACTCAACTCAAGAACACACTGATCCAGTGCGACACTTAAGCCACCCCTTTATGACATCTACTGATGCATGTCACTCCAGCCTTGATACATTTACACCGTCCAGTACACGTTACACGTTGCTATAATTTCCGCGTTGTGCAGGGTTCAGCGGAAAGTCGCATCCCGAATGGACCAGGTGTGTGGAGACCTTAACCCAGAGTTGCGCCAGCTCGCAGATCTGCTCCGGAGAACAAACTAAACATATAGACGCAGTGACGTCGCCACGGATTTTCGACTAGGGGATCTGGTCGGACGGTCAGGCAAAGTAATCCCCACCAAATACTGAAAACTCCTCGGATTTAGACATTTTATTTTGAGAATGCACCAAAATCGTTTTTAAAATATTTTATTTTATCCTTGATCGATTTTCGTGGCCAAAAGTGTGTGTGTGGGGGGGGGGAGGGGGGGCGTCGGACCGGCATATTTTCAAGAATGTGTGTGTGTGTGGGGGGGGGGTCCGGACCCCTCCGACCCCCCCCCCCCGTCGGCGACGCCCCTGCATCGACCAGCGGTCCCCCATTCATTCGGAATCGTACCCCAGTCCGAGGATCCATGCTTCCGGCGGCTAAGTGCAACGCCACAAACCCGTCCGTTCGCAAACGGCCTAGGCCATTCGCGAATGGCCGGCCATTCGCAAACGGACTAGTCCGTTTGCAAACGGACCGCCATTCGCAAACGGCCTAGTCCATTCGCGAATGGACTAGTCCGTTCGCAAACGGACTAGCCTTCGCACTTGGCCCGTAACATATATATGTTACGGGCCATATGCTAACTCGGGTAGTATGCAAACTACCCGGGCAGTATGCAAACTACCCAACAGCCCGGGCAGTATGCATACCGCCCGGGTAGTATGCATACTACCCGACCGCTTGGGCAGTATGCATACCGCCCGGGTAGTTTGCATACTGCCCGGGTATTATGCATACTACCCACCTTTCATCTCACGGGCAGGATGTTTACTCGGGCAGTATGCTGACCGTGGCTCGTGAGGCTAGTTAATGCCATAGCTCGCATACAATGTCAATGGCAGACACTTTAACCCGCGCGGGGCCGCGCTCGGCACCAGCCGTGCCGGTTTTTTGGGAGGGGGATTGAACACCCATAACTCGACTCCTGTGCCACTTAGCGGCACAGGAGTAAGCTGCATGTAAGATGCCGTAAGCGGCATTCAAAATAACATAAAAATTCATGGAAAAAACTCCTGTCATGTTTTAGGTCAGACCAAAGATCAGGTCACCAGAGGTCATCAAAGGTCAATTTTCACCTTTTTAACTTTTTTACAAATCGGCCCACAAGCTCGGAAACTAATAGAGCTAAAGCGCCGCAAAGATGCGCATTCAGTAGCTCTACTAACGCTTTCTGGAATAAGCCCTCAAAGTTGACCTAAGCTCAACAGTGTAGCCTCCAGAGGGCAACAACGCCTAAAATAGCTGTTTTGACGATTTATATATTTTACGGCAAAATTAGTTTACCTTAGATAGGCACGACATTGCGTTTGCCGGCATCGTGTTCCTCTCGTCGAGACGTGTGGAGTTAACTATAATTTGGCTTTTAAGACCACTTTAAAATTTGACCTAAGGTCAAGGTCATGACCTGACATGAAAAGGTCATGTTGGTTATCAGACGATCCTTATCGTCGACTTAAACACATCTAAGGTTATTTCCATTGATCGAATACGTCTCCATAAAAAGTAGGTAATCGTAAAAAACTACTGCAGATCTGTTATGACCTGACATGGCCTCATGGTCATAAAGAGGGGTCACTACAAGTGCAATTTGCCGATTCAGTGTGTTGTGTTTACATGGAACCCGATATTTGAGAGTGTTTAGAAGGACTTTTATCCAAAAAGGCGTCTTTCAACTTTCTCCTGTCAACTTCTAAGAGACTGCAAAATTGGCCTGACCTGGTCATCGGTTGGACATCAAAGTTCCAATGCATGTATTTTATACATGCTTTTACTGCTATTGATCGCTGAAAGTTTCAAAGCGATCGTTCAGTCGGGGTAGCTATGGGGAACAAGTTCTAACCTTTTCTGAGCTAAGGTTACTTGATCTGCCCTGCAGTTACCTGACCATAAGAACTTGTTACGCCTTGCATGCAAATGGTTTCATGCAGCATTAGCTATAATTGAAACTGTACTTACGCCCTCTACAGGTCCAGATGCCAAACCAAAGCCATCGAGTGGTGATACTATAGATCAGTCGTCATTTATGAAAATGACTTGTTGGTCGCTGGCTAATAAACAATGAAATTCTGGGGAAAAATTTCAGTCTGTATATTCTAATTCTTATTCCATCCTTCAATCGATAAAACACGCTTGACGGCAAAACAGACTTCGTAATTAAGCTATTTTACTCAGAGATCCATTTTTATTTTTAAAATGGACATGAAATACACAACTTCAAGACGAGAGGCGGGCAGTATGCAAACTGCCCAAGCTTTTGGGCGGTATGCATACTGCCCAAGGGGTCGGGTAGTATGCATACTACCCGGGCGGTATGCATACTGCCCGGGCTGTTGGGTAGTTTGCATACTGCCCGGGCAGTTTGCATACTGCCCAAGTTTGCATATGACCCGTAACATATATATAGTCATTCAGTCTCAAATAAAAAGTTCAAAGAATGAGCATCAAGCAATCAATACAAAATATATTACCCCCAAGTGAGCCACAATTAACCCGCGCCCCGTAGGGGGGGCCGAAACGGCCCCCCCTGTCCTTTTCGGTCGATATCTCCTAAACGGCTGGAGATATCGCCATGAAACTTTCAGGACCCCTCCGGGCATCAATTTTACACATTGTGACCAAAAATTTTTTCCAGAGGCTGTGATAGGTTGGCCACAAATGACGTCAGAGTGACGTCATGTTCTGTCATTTTCGACCGAAAAAAGACCTTCGCGAGAAGACCTGTCAGGCCTACAGCATTGAAGATACAGAAAAATGATCAAGACATAAAAGGTGTAGAATTGACAGGGCTACAAAACTGCTATCTCGAATTTTTGAAATTTTTGAGTTTTGATCCCCAAAAATCAAAAAAGCATTTTTTTGGATATATTAGCCCAAAAATCCAAAAAGTTTTTTGAGTTTCGAAAAAACCGGAATATATGTGATAGTACCTACCGTCTTCTATCTACATACCAAATTTCAGATCGATACCTCGTTTTTTGGCCAAGTTATAGCGAAAAAACTGTTCAAAAATGATGACGTCAAATTTTCAAACTCAATTTTTGGCAATTCTAGAACTCGTAGAGCAAAACAAAGACCACCATTAGACTCCCCGTGACGAGCTGCATCGAATGGATACCCATTTTATGCAAAAATATCAACTTTGAAATTTGACCTAATTTGACCTGACCTTGACCTGACCTTCACCAAAACGTGACCTAGGCTGGCCCCAAAGGCTGCCTAACCCACATAATCGCATTTGTCATGTAAAATGGACCATAAAACATGTATCACACGACACATTCATATTGTGACCCCCGGTGACCTGACCTCGCTGTGACCTGACCTGGTATCAGTGACCTCAGATAGCAAAGTATGTGTTTGACGAACAATATACCATCGATGGTTTTCAATAAATTACCAATTTACTCGATTTCACAGCACATTTCTTGAATTGCCTGTGAACGGTGAAAACCTGACCTTTGACCTGACCTGTGACGTCATCGGTTTGACCTAGGTCAATGAAATTTGGTCACAAGGTAGTTCCCGGGTAGGGCTATCAAACGCCGTTTGAATTTTGAAAATCGGCCGGTAACTTTCCGAGATCTTAGGGGGGGGGGCCGAAACGGCCCCCTCCCCTACGGGTGGTAGGGTCCGCCGGTAGCCCTACGGGGCGCGGGTTAAGCATTGACAGTGTCTTAGTTACCCGTACCACATAGCTGAACAACTTAAAAATATGTTTTCAAAAACCCTAAATTTGTATTGCATCAATTCGAAGATAATTTCCCATTGGATAGTGAGAAGAAAACAGACCAAAATAGACGCAACGTATCCGTCAGAATTCTACAGTTAGGTAATGGACAATGGTATTTAATACCCTTTAACAGAAATATAGCACTATATAGCAGGCCACTTTACACTGAAAAAACCTTAACTTTGCGATCTTGATAGCCTGAAGCCATAAAATATCACTGTAAATGGATCGTCACTCAAAGCGAGTCTGAGCTGTATTAAAGGTAGCCCGACTAAAGCCTTTGAAGGTCCTCTCGCCGACCCATGGACAGACAATGGCATTGAGTGAACTATAGACCTTCGTACAATGAATGAACACAAATTATCTTTCAATTTCACATATAACCTATTCGTATACGACTATACGTACAAAAGAGTGGCTACAACCTACTGCATTTTGATACTGAAACACATTACACAGTAGCGAAACGAATTAAATCATTAATTATGAATGCGACACACGCACAACGCACATGCTAAGAACAAGTCCCCCTGATGGATCTGTGGATGCGTGTTTAGAAGATCAAACGCTCCGTTGAAGCAATTGCAACGTTAACAACGAGTAGAGGTTCTTAGTCCTCAGGACTTAGTAGTAATATAGTTGATGATCAGACGCATATTGCATACGTGTACATAATGTGACTCCATTGCACATTAGAAAGCGTCATTTGGGTGTCTGGCTTTAAAACCGTTTGCTATAAAGACGGTCGGCATGCATATTGCTAATGCAAACGTGAAAAAGCATGCCTACCGTATCCCGAAATTTAGGACTCTGCAGCTGCATACATTCTATATTAGGTTCAATTTCACTAAAGATGTAATTAGCTAATCCAAAGATGGTGTTCAACAAACAGACCAAGGCGAAGTTATGGCCTATGGGCTGGCCTGGCACCAGGTAAATTGCCACACGTTTCATTGAGGGGTGCCTGGTGATTTGTGATCAAATGAGCAGCTGAACTAACGCAGTGTAATTTAATTTAATTTAATTGAGAGAGTGGCCAGCGAAACATGAAAAGGCACACGGGAAGCATTGCCGTCGTCAGTCCTGTAAACTTCCTGCTCTGATTAGGTATGTGAAGATGAAATACAGCCCCCGGTTTACTCCTCTTGGCTCTTGCCTCTGACAACCGTTACGCCTTTTCCTCGCGCCTCTCAAGGACGGAGTTTGCAGCAATTAGTTTCCAGACTTTTCCTAATTAGCAGAATTATTTTTCGAAGACACCGTCAAGGCGCGAGGTTGTTAGCCAACTTCCGCTCACCAACACGATTTCCGCCCTTCGCAAACAGAAACTCAAACGACGGTAGCGACGCGACGGTAGTATCGTATCACAGCGCCGACGAGTCATTTCGGTTACCGACGAACGTGACAAGCTCACAGGGGCACCTCTGCGCGGCAGCGGCGGCGGCCGACAGTCGCCAGCGTCGACGGCCGGCAGTATTTCGTCGGTACCGACGAAGGGAGGTCGTCGACGGCGCCAGTGGGCCGAGCGTTGGACTGTGTTGAGATTAGAGCGTAGACAGGTGGTTACGACAGTGAATTGTTGAAACCAACGTTGGTGGTGTAATCCAGTGTGTGTGATCTACCTCGCTTGCACAGGTGGAAACTGAGAAGGCTGGCATTGGCCAAAGGAGCTGGCGTAAAGAAGAAAACAGCAGTCTGGGCTACTCGAGCGTACGCAGGAATCGGCGGCAGCGCCCAGGATTGAGTGCTTTGTTGTTATCGCCGTCGCTGGAAAAGAAAAAACCGAGGCGTTTCTAGCGGACGAAAACAAACTAGACGCCTATCATGGGAGGGTTGAGTACAAAGGAAAAATTGGACTTGGTGAACGCCAATAACTTGACAAAACTGGACTCACAATCTCCTACGAGCACATCGCGCCGAAAGCGCTCTCTCAAGTCGTCGCAGTGCCCAAAGAGTGATGACGGGCTTTCAGAAGCGGCAGTCGAGGAGCCGACACTGACGGCTGAAGATAAACGCTATCTCATAGAAACATGGAAGACTCTGGAGTCGGATCCGACCACAGTGGGCATCATCACTTTCTCACAGTAAGTGGCTCGGAGTTTACATCCATGAGCGAAAGTTCAGTCGTAGTTTTTGAACATGGAAGGCGGGTTGGGGGGAGTTGAACGGCACTTCTTGATCGGTTGAGCTTTCTGAGTTTTGGGAGGTTAAAAAGTTTGATCATATTGTTTCCACACGAGCAAAATGTGCTGAATGATACTAGCGTGTATCTGACAAGTATTTTAGCACATCGACGTGATTTATGTGCAAATGAATGCGTGTCGGAGAGAAGAAACAAACAAACAATTTCATGTTTGTGTTGACCTGACCTCCTTGGCCCCACCATTGCTCACAAATGCACGTCGTTGGTGCTCGAAGCTGCAGCTAATTATCTGATGATGATCATACCTCATTAGCCTCGTTAGCCTCGAGTGTTGCAGGTGTCCGGGTGTTTATCTGATCTAATCAAGGAGGGTGTTTTGACATGCCCAGCCTGGCTTGTTAATGATTAGGTGATACGATAAGCATCTGAGTCACCGAGCGCCAAAATCGTGTTATCGCAGTTCCTGTCTGATCATATTTCATTTTCAAATGAAATGTAATTTATCATCGAAATACTGGCACATTGACATGGGGAGATACATAATGAGGTTGTAACGAAATAATGCAACTTACGCTTCATGACTGATCAGTGGTCAGAAGCAGTAAATATGTGAAACTGCATACCATGTAAAACGCAAAATAATTCGTTGAGTTGCTAGTATTGGTAATCACTGTTCAAAGATGAAGATCAGAACGCGTACAATCGTTGTACATACAGTTCTTCGTCCCACTTGCGCATAACCAGTATGAGATATATCACATGAGTAGACTGTGAACAATTGCAGCAATTGCAGGGCTCAGATTATCAAGAAGGCCTTAGTTTCGAAATGAGGAAGTTCAAAGCCTCCTTTTTCTTGCATCAGCTGGCTCTCAATGGTATGGTCAGACGCATTGGATCGTTCTGCGTAGACCTGCAGCAGGCAATGTCGTCATGCCAGTTTTAAAATTGCGGGCGATGCGTTAGCGTAAGATTTTGCATCAAACTTAAGCACTCTCCACTCTCCAGCCTGTCACTGATTATAGAATTGTGTTTCAATTCATGTTTGAAAGGCCATTTGTCTTCTTCTTAGCTCCTTGATTGTCGTTAATCAAAGGTCCGTCCATCTTTTTGGATGTTTTTTGAACAGGAGTATCAATTCGTTGTTGACGTGCTTTGCCGTTCATTGCCGGTAACAAAGAGCACACAACTTTGGATTAAATAAATTAGGCTTAGAGTTGCAAAGATTTCCCAATGGGCTGCTACCGGCACCGCCCCGCCCCACAAAAATTTTCTGGGATACCGGCATGCTACCACGCCCCAAGCAAAAAAAAAAACGCCAAATTACCGGCATACAGGTAATTTGGCGGTAATTTTAATACGGTTTTTGGAACTTTTACCACAAAATGTATTTTGCAGTGGCTAAGATTGCTGTTATTACAATGCAATAGCCTCTTAGTGTCCAAAGTTTGAATCATATGCTGATATTTTTTTTTGTGCAAAATCAAAAATACCGGCATGCTACCGGCAAGACATGCCAGATACCACGAAAAAACCTGCGGTAGTGAAAAATTACCGGCATGCCGGTAGTGCGGTAGGGAAATTTTGCAACTCTAATTAGGCTATTGCCAGCTTCAAAGCTGTTTGTCAAAAACGACAAGTAGATAGTAATTACTTCTTCCTCTTTGCAAGCGATGGATAATTTGTAAGTTGTTGATTAGGCTGAAGCAAATGAAAAAAGTGCAGGGAAAAGATTTGTCATGTCGTTGTGCTTGCTTAGGATGTACTCGTAATCATAAACTTTTATGCGCGTTACGCGAGCTCTCATATACGTTTCTTTTTTGTAGCAAAACAATCGGGCCAGCATGAAAAATTAACAGTTCTATAACTGTTGATTAATTTAAAGTAATTGTAATCACTTTGGAAGTAGGTACAGTCACCAGCAGTTGCTACCCATCACCCCCGGACGGCGGGGGAGCAAGCTACCACCGCCCCTGCGAGACTAGCGCCGCCATGCGCCAAGAAGTGGAAACACCACGTGACTGAGGCCACGTGAGGGCAGGGTCACGTGATGGAGGGGCGGAGCATAGTAGCTTTTGCGCCCGACACTAACTGAAATGCGGCGCTGTGATTGGGCGCCTTAGCATGAATGAAGCCCCGGCGCCAGAATCAGCCGTTCGCCTTATATGGAAAGTGAGCCTTTGCGTTTCACTGTTCTGTATTGGTTTGAGAGCCACGGCACCATACGAATTGTGAGCCCCTTTGAACGGGTCACCGCCCGAGGCACTGAGGCGACGGCTGTGCCGGGCAAAGTCTAGCCTGGTGGGAGAGGTGGGCCAGGGAAAGTGCGATCGAGCAGCCACTGGGACGTGGATTGGGATTATCCACTTCTCAAAACCTTCTCAGCTCAACGATTTAAAAATTCAAAAGTTAAATGTTAAACTTCAGCCTGCATGTGTAAACTCTGGTCCGGCGCTGGCAGGAAGCTTATATTGCCACTTGCAATTCCACTACGTTGTAATATAACCAATAGTTCTGTGAGAGCAGCAACTGAAAGCCCCGTTGAGAGGGGGGAGGGCGGCGCGAAACGGCCCCATCTCTCCTTTTCAGTCGATATCTCCTAAAGTATAGCAAATGTCGCCACCAAACTAGAGGTGGCAAAACTGGAAAGTTTTGGGACCCGGACCCGGACCCGGTCTGACTGGCACATTTCTGGAACCGGTCAGACCCGGTCTAAGTCAGCGTTGGAACCAGATGGACCCGTTCCCGAAATTCATTATGAAAATTGTGTACAGTTGTAGGCATAGCAAGAAGAAAATAGTTTCTTTCCAATTGGGCATACTTGTGTTGCAAAGTAAAAAACTCATGCCATGGTCATTTCACTTCGCTTCACAGTTTGTATTTTAGAAACAGATTCAGGTCATATTTAAGAATACAAGAAGTAAGTAGGCCAATGAATTTCATGCTAACCAAGCTTTCAAGACCCCTCCGGGCATCATTTTTACACCTTGTGACCAAATTTTTCCAGAGCTCTTATAAAAGATTAGTCACAAATGACGTCAGAGGGATGTCATGTTCTGTCATTTTCGACCCAATAAAAGGTTTAGCGGGAAGAGCTGTCACGCTTACAGTTTTGACGATAACGAAAAATATTCAAGATCAAAAAGATTTAAAATAAACAGCGCTACCAAACTGCTAACTCTTATTAATCGGTGAAAATGCGACCTTTGACCTGACTTGTGACGTCATGGGTTGCACTTAGGTCAACGAAACCTGGTAACAAGGTAGTTCCCTGGTGGGGCTATCGAACGCTCTTTGAATGCTCAAAATCGGTCGGTAACTTTCCGAGATCTCAGGTGGAAGGCGAAACGGCTGCACCACCCGATCAGGTGGTAGGGTCTGCCAATAGCCCAAGGGAGCGCGGATTATTTATTCACTCATACAGTGTCATTTATTTTGAGAAGACCTTTCTCACGCCATGACATGGTCCTCTCGTAATAGAACGAGATGAGGAGAGTGTTTTCACGCCTCCTTATGCACGGCTCTAAGTGTCATATTGAGCTATCAACTCTCACCGGTTTTCGGACAATGAAGTTCTTAGTTCTTACTGAATCCAATTTTATTTCAAACAATTGTCACTGTGCTAGTTTTATTCTTACACGTTTTTGAAAAAAGCGCTGAAGAAGTCTTTGATAGACGAAACCGGTCCACTTATTCTTTTTCTAATTGTTTTTTAAATATATTCGTAGACTACTGGCTCTTTACTACAAAATTTGAGAATGTTTGGTATTACTTTGACCCGAACGATGTGCAGCTGAATTTTCCCTCTTGAATGATTATGGACAGCTCGCGAAATTAACTTCAACCTAAACTACCGACAAGCAGAAGAAAATCCGATACAAGCCTACCTCAATCCTCTCACCTTATTCAACCGTTGAAA
>NW_024883447.1:0-83312 GCF_019059575.1 Amphibalanus amphitrite | reverse complement strand
CCCCCGGTGGTCTTTGACCTGGGGATAGGAGCCACACCCCCTCCGGAGCGTCCGCGGAGACCCGCCGACAGGCGGCTGCCCTGCACCTGGCGTCCCTCCCCCAGTGCGCGACCTGGGCCTGGACGGACGGATCCGCCACGGGAGGAGTGCTGGACGGTGGAGCGGGCGGCTATATCGAGTGGCCCGACGGGGAGAGCCACGAGCTCCGCGCACCAGCGGGCAAGCTCTGCTCGAGTTACCGAGCGGAGATGGTGGCACTCCGCGAGACACTAAACTACATCGGCAACCACACTGATCATGAGGAGGACCCCATCATACTGTGTACCGACTCGCAAGCAGCTCTATCTGCCCTACGGAGTGGCCCGGCCGAGCAAAGGACGCAGCTGAACCGAGCTGTCTGGGACGCTCTGGCCCTGGTGTCCGACAATGGAGAGCGGCAGGTGCTCCTACAATGGGTCCCGTCCCACTGCGGGCTGCCTGGGAATGAGATGGCCGACAGCCTGGCCAAGGAGGCGGCATCTCTCCCCCAAGAGCAGGTACCGGTGGACACGCGCACAGTGCATAGAGCAGCGGCGCGAGCGGCGGACGCTCGCACACGAGAGCAGCGACCCCCAGGCTGGTTCCGAACCCTGATGGGGACAACGCGCCCACCCACAGTGTCTGGCCTGGACCGTCTGACGGCTATCGACGTCCACCAGCTGAGAGCCGGACACTGGTCAGGGTCGCAACAATACCTGCATCGCATCGGCAAGAGCCCCACACGGCAGTGCGACGCCTGCAATGAACGAGCATGCGGCGGAGCCCTCTGCCCACTCTGTAAGGAGGAAGCCGACACCCCAGATCACATTCTGTTGCGGTGCCCAGCGCAGATGGGGCTTCGGTTCCGCCTGACGGGAAGCATACACGCCCCAACCAGAGAGACTGCAAGGAGCACAAGTTACATCGCGGCCATGGCGGCCGCGCGCAGAGGGATGCTAAGCCGCGAGGCTTCGCGTCGCTAGACGCCGAGAGGACGAACAACAACAACAACCGGTTTAGCCTCTGCGCTGGTCACCGACTCATGTCTGTTTACGCACCCAACTCGCACTACCATTCCGTAGTAAGCGGCTGTCAGCTGAGCTCATTGAAGGCATGGCAGGGACGGTTCTAGGAGGGGGCAAAAAAAACTTAGTCTTAGGACGGAAAATACAGACTTCTGTGTATTGTAGCGACACGGAGAGGTGGGTCCTAACAAGGGGTTCAAACAAAGTCGTGTGGTATTGCGCGTCCCTCCGTCAGGACTTCCGCGCACTCGGTAGCAGAGCCTTTGAGATATTGGCCGGTTTCGCTGAAGCAACTAGAACCTACCACGCAATGAGCAGAGGGCTGTACGTGCCTGTAATTGTTCGTGCATTTTAGGAGTATTCGTGTGGCTACACGACCTACAACTTCAGAAATAAAATTATGCTTTCAATGATATGCAGAATGCGGGGGTTTTGCGAAATACTATTATACTACAACAGAAATTGTTCTGTGACGGTCCCTTACCGATCACGATCGCCTACTTTGTCGATACCGCTATCGTGGCCCTAGAAGTAGTCGAGGTGGTCCCTGAGACAGCCAAAAGGGAGCCATTAACCCTATTCCTGGCGGGCTCCGCCGGGACAAGAAACTGGCGGGGGGGGGGGCGATTCGGCCCCCCCCCCTTCAGATCTCAAAAACTACACATCGCAGCGACAAACGGCGAACGGCGTTTGATAGGTCGTTTAAAGATCTACAACTTTTACATAAAACATTTTCAGGTAAGGTCAATATTGAGGTCACCAGAGGTCATCAACGATAAAATGTTTTAGAATTAGTTACCTATATAACTTTTAACCCTATTCCTGGCGGGGGGGGCCTCAGGAGCCCCCCCTGAGGTTTTTTGGTTATATCTCCCAAACGCGTTGAGCTAGGAAGCTCAAATTTTCTGACTTTTCCTAAAAGGCTTCTACGCAACATGTCTGAAAATTTTGAGTTGATCTGACCTCAGGTCAGGTCACCAGAGGACGGTTTGGTGACGCTACCTCAGAAAAGTTTGCAATCACGCCAGAGCTAGAGTTTTTGACCGATCAATTTCTTCTCTTCAGGGTTTAGTTAGGGTACCAGTATGTGCAATTTGTATATCTCGGAATTTTGATATCGGTGACCTAAGGTCAGGTCAATTTCGCGACCTCCCCATTATAAGTCAATGGGGGAAAAATCAACTCCCTGTTTTTACCACTAAAACGGGTCGGAATGGCCCTATATACCATACATGACTTCATATACGATCAACCTTCACTACCTTGAGGTCTGTTTTGCTGTTGGGCAGCTGTGAGGTCATGTGACGTCATCAAAGGTCACCAAAGGTTTTTGGCCAATAACTCCGTACAGGAACAAGATACAGACGCGTGGATGGTCTCATTGTGTTCAGCTCGTCAAGACGCATCGAATGATATACATGATGACCTCGAGGTCACGTGACCTGAGGTCAACCTTTGACCTTGACCTTTCGAGGTCAACATATATATCATTCGATGCGGATTGACGAGAGGATCACGATGATGCCCTTAGTTTGTTCCTATCTTGACTAATTCGAAAGTTATTCGAGAAAAACTCTCTCCATATCTAGTGCCGCCATTTTGACTTTTTCGACCCCTGTGACGTCATCTTTGACCTGACCTGAAAATGACCTTTGTAAAAATTGTAGATCTTGGCCGTGCGTATCCGATGCCGTTTACCGCTTGTCGCTATCTTGCTTCGTTCTCGAGATCTCAGGGGGGGGGGCCGAATCGGCCCCCCCCCCGCCAGTTTCTTGTCCCGGCGGAGCCCGCCAGGAATAGGGTTAAACTAAGAAACAAAGAGACATAAAACCAATACATTTTTTGTTGTTCTCGCCGAGGCGATGCGAAATAAGTATGTGATGACCTTCACAGGTCAATTTAAAATTTGACCTGAGGTCAAGGTCAGGTCATTCATCAATGAGGTTGTGGGGTATGGTCATGCTGCATACCAAACGACGCGCCTTGACCAGGCGAGCAGTTTGGTACCACTTACAAGTCTTTAGCACCATCATGTCGTGATTTATTGACAGAAAAACAATTTATGACGTCACATGACCTCAGATGACGTTTGCCGGTGCCCCTGTCAATTAGCGGCACCAGGATCATCACCGATGAGATAATCTTCCGTAATACTGAAAGAACTGGGTGTTTTTGACTCGTTTACACGAAGCAGGAGGCGTTTCAATATTTTCCCATAGGCTTGCAATGTAAAGGTCACGAGTCTGGCCTGACCTCAGGTCACAGATATGAAAATTCTGAGACATAAAAATTGCACATACTGGTACCCTAACTAAAGCCTGAAGAGAAGAAATTGATCGGTCAAAAACTCTAGCTCTGGCGTGATTGCAAACTTTTCTGAGGTAGGGTCACCAAACCGCCTCTGGTGACCTGACCTGAGGTCAGATCAACTCAAAATTTTCAGAACTGTTGCGTAAAAGCCTTTAAGAAAAAGTCAGAAAATTTGAGCTTCCTAGCTCAAAGCGTTTGGGAGATATAACCAAAAAACCTCAGGGGGGGGGGCTCCTGAGGCCCCCCCCCCGCCAGGAATAGTGTTAAACAGTCTACAATCTTTACACAAAAACTTGACTCTTCCGAAATGAAGTGGGTGATTGGTGAAAAATCAGTACCTATATTTTAGGAAAGTGGGGGTCCCTCTAAGGAGCCCCTAAAACAGTTTGACAAACTAGGGGATAGGAATCTAAATACTGAACCAATCAAGAAATTGAATCTCTCATCAGCCTTACGTATAAGAAGAGCATACATTTACCGTTTTGGTGGCATCACCTTGCATTTAAAAAGAGCGAGAACATACACTGCATAAATGTGGTTGCCAAACGTTGAGCGGGAATATAAATACCTACGCCTTATTTTATAAGCCTGAACTTGGATCCAGGGGGAGAGAGTACCTAAGTCATATCACTCCAGTCATAGACCCGCTTTTCACCACCACGGTCCACGCTCCCCCCCCCCCCCCGTCAACACGTTTTCCACTGCTGTTTTTTCCCTCCCCCCCCCCCGGTCAGCACTTTTCGTCGCCGCCCCCACCGCACACTGGTCGGAAACGCTCCAGCGAGAGGCCAGCGGCCTTTCCGCAAAAGTTTTTTGCTTGTTATTCCACAACTAGTGAAGCAAACTTCATAAAACTTTGCATACCTTCTCTGTCATATGTAAGCTATCATTTGCATGTCAAGCACTAAATATATGACGTGAATCTGTTAAGTTATGACGTCATAATTGAGCATAATACAGGATCTAGCACCACTTTAAGTCAACAAGGGAAATTGGGAGCTTCTATTCGGGGACCGGGAATGGTTTCATGCACTCCTTGCAAGGTCCAGTGCTTCACTTAAGCATTGTTGACTTTGCGTGACGACATTTATGACGTCACTAAGGCCATATAAGTTTTTCGTCAATAACTCCTGATCAGATGGAGCTAGAGAGTCGGGAAAGCCACCATTGGACTCAGGAAGACCTGCCGAATCGAATGATATGCGATATGACCTCCTTCAACCATTTTCGTGACCTGAGGGGCTCCGAACTGACCTTGACCCGAGGTTAACACCTTAAGCTGACTTCACCCGAACACCAAGTATAGCATTCAACGCGCCTGAGCTAGACAAACACGATGATGTCAAAATCGCGGCAGTGCGACTATTTTTTGGCAAAGTAATTAACCTAAAACCGAGCCCGTGCCTTGTGGCACTTACCTGACCTAAGACCTTAACCCTCGCCGGCACAGGGGGGGTTGATGCAACCCTCCTAAGGTTTTTCGCGAATAACTCGCGTAAAAAGCGGCCGATCGCGACGAAACTTTCAGTACCCTCGCATTGATCAATTTTACACCTACCCTGAAAATTTCATGACCCTGACCCCAATGACCTTTGACCTGTGACCTCTTTTCTGTGACCATGTTTGGCCGAAATCGCGGTTCGGCGCATGTCGGCTCACATTAGCCGCGCGTTTGCAAGCTTTTCGTGGTCTCAAACGTTCAAACATGTGATTTGATGTTGCTCCCATGCATTAGGGTGGGTGTCAAGGTCACCTGAAGGTCAGGTCAGGTCATTGACCTTTGGTGACCTCGGGTGACCTCGGTTCACTTTTTCGAGTTTTACATGTTTCTAGGCTAGTTTTTGGAGCTGAATTCGAATTTAGCAACCATTTGAACATTTACGAAGTAGTTTTGGTGCCTTCGTAACATGTTACGAAGCTGTCCGAGGCGGTTGAAACGTATTACGAATACCCGTCACAACCCCTACCGGTTGACCTGACCTGACCTGACCCGACCTGGTCTAAATGCTTAAAGACATCATCTCTGATCAAAACTAACACGATATTCGTGATCAGCACCCCGGAAAACCACATAGCAGCCACACTTTACGACTTTCTAACAGGTCCCGATTTTCCCGGTTTTCGGGTCATTGACCTGACCTGGAAGGTCACCCGATTACCTAGGACCTTAAAATTGGGTATCATCGGCTTCCTCTCGTGACGGGCAACACGCTCGTTTTTCCGCGAAGCTCTAGCTCGATCAGGGGCCAAACGCGAGGGGGGGGGGTCGTACCAACCCCCCCCCCCTTGTGCCGTCGAAGGACTCAAAATGGCCTGTGCCGGCGAGGGTTGAAATCGGGTAGTACCTAATTGTTGCGTCTTATAACGGCACACGAGCTTGTTTTTTCCGCGAGGCTCTAGCTCAATTAGAGGCGAAACGGCGAGGGAGTTGTACCAACCCTCCCCGGTCAATATAGAAAACCAATCGGTCCGGCCAGGGTTAAATACCGGAATTGTGATCTAATGTAAAAAGACGGCCCAAGATAACCCGACGTCAGTGACAGGTGTCCTATATTTGCAGCGTCTTATATTCACGAAGGTTTCAATTTCCACTTTCTTCAGCCGAGTGATGGTTGTCAATAGCAAGGCTCTCTAAATGCAAGCCGTAATCGCCACGCAATACGTGGAAGGCTTTTGATGTCAATACATACATAAATGCATACATAAAACGCGCTTTTCACAAAATTCATAAACTCAAGCGCATCTGTTTTTAATGACCAGTCAACTACGCATGGATGCGTGCAGGCCACACAGGTCAGCGTAAGCCGGGCGCGGCGGCCGTGCCGAAACTGGGGCGGGGCAGGCAGTAGTTGGGTAGGAAGAGCGGCTCCTGCAAATTTTGCGCAAATATGCGCAGTTAGCTTTTATGTTGCCCTGGTGTAAATTTAAATCCTGCTTCATCTCACAAAAAATCAGAGTGGAACTAGATGGGACTACCTGTTGTTTCCTTACCTAAACTTTGCAGTTATATTCCAGAATCACTGTAGGAGAGCCTTCATAAAAAAGCTACAGTACATCTTAGTTAGGGAAAAAGTATATCAAAAATTTTGCACTGACCAGTCGGCAACTTCATAACGAACATTTTGATGCATAATATGTGGAATTTCAATTTGGTGTCTATCAGCAATAAGACTCTGAATATCCGGCTCAAGAAACCTTTTCCTTCGCGTCAGTTTCCGAGTTCTGGGATACCCCATCTTCGGGGGCTGATTACAGTTATTTTTGGTCACCCGGATTAGTTTTTTGGCCTAAGTATAATAATTTGATCAATTTCAAATCGATCTATATAAAAAATAATCCGAAACTCCGGAATCGCCCGTGGCCTCTCGTGAGGGCGTTTCCGACCAGTGTGCACCGGCGGCCAGGGCTCAGCCCCCCCCCCCCAACCTATTTTGCGATCCTACACCCCTGAGTGCAAGTCTCATGTTTATTATTTTCATGCATTTGACGCTGGAAAGATATGACATTATTTTTCGGACACCCTGTAATGCTTGCTCTGCCTCTGTCTCCGTCAGATATGTGCATAGATTCGGGAAAATGGATCTGAGATCCGATGCCATGGATCTAGATCTGGTATCCACTCGGATCTTAGATCAAAATCCTCAAATTTGTCGAGAGATCCATTCAGATCATAGATGTGACCCAGCAGTTTTGTCGAGAGATCCTCCCTGCCTCCATCCTTTTTCCCTCCCTCCCTCACTTCCACTCTCTGACTGTCGCTCTTTGACCCAATCATATGCTCACTTACCCCTCCCCATCTGCCTGTCTCCCTCCCCTCCCCGCTGACCCAATCATATAATGCTTTAAAACTCCCCATCTGTCTCTCTCCCTCCCCTCCCCGTCTCATTTATCACATTTCATCGCTCGCTCCCTCCCTCCCTCTCCCTCCCATCCCTTCTAATCCCCTCCCTCCACTTATCCCGTCCCTCTCCCCCCTTCCCCTCCCCTCATATCCCCTCTTGGTACTTGAAAAGTACGGACTTCTCTGCCCTCGCCGTGGATGCATATCTGCGTCTCAGATACGTATCTGATTCGCTCTCTGTAGGTAGTTTAAAAGTAAGTAGATAATGGATGCTTCCCTACCCGCTCCGCCCCGCTCCGCCCCTACCCTTCCCGTTTCTGCCTAACCCTCCCTGCCTGCTTCCATCCCTCTTCCCTCCCCTTCCCTCACTTCCACTCTCTGTCGCTCACTGACTCAATGATAAACTCATTTTCCCTACCCATATGGCTCTCTCCCTCCCCTCCCAGTCTCCTTTAGCAGTAGCACACATCTTCGCTCCCTCCACCCCTCCTCTTCCCTTCCCTCCCAACTGCTCCCATCCTTTCCCTCCTCTCCAATACCATCTTTGTATTTGAAAAAAGTACTGGCAGTGGCTTCTTCTTCGCCCGCACCGCAGATACATATACGTTTTTATATCCCAGTTACCGAAGCTATATATTAAGGTACGCTCTCGGCAGGTAGTTTAAACAGTAAGTACTGGGTGCTTCCCGCCCACCTCCGACACTAGTAATTAGACATGATCGATAATATTTCAGTATTTTATGGAATTCTGTAACCAACCTATCTCAAATTTAAGCGCCATACCTCGTCAAGCTCCGCCACCCTCTCCAACTCCCCTTTTTCCCCGCAACCCCCTATCCCGGCCCCGAACCCCCTCGCATCCCTTGCCCCATCCCCCTACGCTCCGCCGCTCATGATCGGTAATGTGTTCAGTGCTAAAGATGATAAACACGGTGATGATAGACCGTGATGATAAACACGGTGACCCAAAATCAAAATCAAAATCAAATTCTCGTCCCGCGCCGTAGATGCATATCTGCGTCGCAGATACGTATCTGATTCGCTCGCGGTGGGTAGTATAAAAAGCAAGTAGATAATGGATGCTTCCCCGCCCCGCTCCGCACCGCTCTGCACCTACCCTTTCCGTTTTTCCATAACCCTCCCTCCCTGCTTCCATCCCCCTTCCCTCCTCTACCCACCCTTCCCATCCCCTCCCTCCCCTCATCCCCTCCCGCTCTACCCTTCTCCTCCCCTCACATCCCCTCTTGGTACTTGAAAAGTACGGACTTCTCTGCCCGCGCCGTAGATGCATATCTGCGTCTCATATACGTATCAGATTCGCTCTCTGTAGGTAGTTTAAAAAGCAAGTAGATAATGGATGCTTCCCCGCCCCGCTCCGCCCCAACCCTTCCCGTTTTTCCCTAACCCTCCCTGCCTGCTTCCATCCTTCTTCTCTCCCCTTCCGTCCCTTCCACTCTCTGACGGTCGCTCACTGATTCAATGATAAACTCATTTATCCCTACCCATATGTCTCTCACCCTCCCCTCGCAGTCTCCTTTAGCACACTTCTTCGCTTAATCCACCCCTCCTCTTCCCCTCCCTCCCAACTGCTCCCAGCCTTTCCCTCCTCTCCAATCCCATCTTTGTACCTATTTGAAAAAGTACTGGCTTCTTCTTCGCCCGCACCGCAGATGCATATACGTTTTTATGTCCCTGTTACTGAAGCTATATATTAAGTTTCGCTCTCGGCAGGTAGTTTTAACAGTAAGTACTGGGTGCCTCCCGCCCACCTCCGACACTAGTACTTAGACATGATCGATAATATTTCAGTATTTTGTGGAATTCTGAAACCAACCTATCTCAAATATAAGCGCCATACCTCAAGCTCCTCCCCCTCTCCTTTCTCCTTTTTCCTTTCTCCTTTCCTTCCTTTCCTTTCCTTCCTTTCTCCTTTCTCCTTTAAAAAAGACAGCCAACTTCCATATCGACTTCTCTGGCTCAAAAATCACCCCCAGTCCGACCGTTACAGTTCTGGGCGTTGTTCTCGACCAGTGCCTCTCATGGGAATCCCACATTTCCATGGTTGTGCAGAGATGCAATCACATCACAGCATCCCTGCACAAAATCCGTCACTTTCTTTCCAGAGACATCCTGAAACTCCTCGTCCAGCATCACATATTTCCCCACATCCAATACTGCCTATCCGTTTGGGGAGGAGCTGCCAAGGTCCACATGCACCGTATCCAGAAATGTATAAATTTCGCAGCGAGATTGGTCACTGGTGTACGACGCCACGAGCACATCGCACCAGCCCTTGAATCACTAGGATGGGGCAGAGTGCACGACTGGGTGAGGGATCATGACTGTATGCACGTGTACAGAGCGCTTAACTCCACGGTCTGTCCCGAGTCGCTCCGTGCAATGTTTGTCCCTCGAGGGAGTGTGTCCGAGCGAATGACGCGAGCGGTAACGGCGGGACTTCCGTACCACTACCGTACTGTCTCAAATAGCCCCACTTCACGGTGCTACAGTCTCCAACTCCTCATAGGTTAGAAGTGCTCTTCCGATAATCTTCCTCAGGCATCGTTTAGCAGATCTGACGAGTCTCTCGTAAAATCCATCCCACCATGGCGCACGTTCTAGTATAAACTTCCATTCGATCTTGTCCGTTGACAGTCGGTCTTGAAGTTCGTCATGCTGTCCTTGAATGAACTTGGCTGCTGCCTTGAATGTCTGAGCGTTGTCCGATATAAGGACCCTTGGCGTTCCTTTCCGAGCTTTCATTCGAGACAGGCTACGGAGAAAGGCATCTGTAGAGAGATCCGGACATATCTCCAGATGCACCGCCCTCGTAGAGATGCAGGTGAACAATACAAGGTACACCTTGCCACTGTGCTCATTACTGCTTCGGATGAACAGCGGCCCAGCAAAGTCGACTCCGGTGCAGGAGAATGGCTGAGTCTCAGTGACCCTGAACTCTGGTAGTGCGGGTGGCCGAGGTGCGCTGTAGGTTTTCCCTCGTGACGTCTGCAGATTCTGCACTGGTGAAGCAGTTCTCTCACCTTCTGTCTCCCTCTGGCGATCCAAAATCGCCCTCTTAAACTCCGTTAGGGTCTCCTTCACTCCGTTGTGCCCCACTCGTTCATGACAGTCCAAGATGATGAGATCAGTCAGTTCGTGATCTCGAGGAAGGAGTATCGGATGTTTGGCCTCATATGGGACTTCTGACTTGTCTAAGCGTCCGCCACAGCGCATGAGACCATTCTCCGCTTCGAACACATCCATCGAACACATCCATCGGTTCTGCAGCTTGGCCGCCTGAGGCCCGTTCCTTATGGATCGTTGCGCCGACTTGATCCAGAGACGCTTAGCTCCTCCAACCTCGGAATATTGCAGCGGTCCTGTGATGCGTTCTTGACGGCACACCTTCTTGCGCAGATTAGAAATGAATCTCAATACAAGCGCTGTCGTTCTCAGAAGGTTTCTGAGTTTGCTGAAGTTTCCTGGCTGCAGTACATTAAGGTCCAAGGTGCTATCGTCAGACACCAGAAGAGAGTGGGCTCCATTTCGCTTTGTTTTCTTGAGCTCTTTGGCGACCTCTTTTTCAACTGACTCATCAGTTGTTCTCTTTTCAGTTTTCGGCCACGTGTCTCGAATCATCCTTCAGCCAGGTTGGTCCCGACCATCACTTGGTCAGGCCCTTCTGATCACTTCCTGAAACACCCCTGGTTGGAATGTCAGCGGGATTCTCCTGGCCAGGGCAGTAACTCCAGCAGGACGCCGGAGTGAGTCGTCTGATCTCAGACGTTCTGTTTTCCACAAACTGTTGGAATTCCTTCTCCTCTCGGGTGATCCAATGGAACACTACCATTGAGTCGGTCCAACAGAAACAGCTTGCTATCTCGTAAACCGAGCTGAGAGCAAGTTTCACCCTGACCACAAGTCGAGCGGTCAGCAGGGCAGCCATCAGTTCAAGTCGTGGTATAGTTTGAGTCTTGATGGGTGCCATTTGTGTCTTTGAGGCTACTAAGCTCGCTGCCGTATTAGTACCCTCGATTGTAATATATACCGCAGCTGCATAACCCGCCTTGGATGCGTCTCCGAACCCGTGTAATGACACCTTCATACGCTGGGTACCGGCAGTCTGCTCATCAAAATAGCACCTTGGAACCGCAATTGGTACCATCTCGACCGTCAGTTGTCTCAAGGCACTCCACTTCTTCTGCTGATCTGCGGTCAGCTCGTTGTCCCAGTTAAAGGTAGTGTGCCAGCTTTCTTGGACCGTATGGAGTTAATGGCCCAGATAAGGAGAACCGGATTTTTAGAGCTTATCCATATCTTCAAAACTCATGGAAACGTCTTAAATTCTTCAAATTTTGAGTACCCCAGTGCGAAATTCGCCCCGACGGGTTGTCGGTCGTACCCCAACCACATTTCACACCACTATGAACAATAAATGCACACACTGAAATCGCTATTACCGATATGCTCATCCAATCAAGTTTCGATAAACCCGTTCATCATCATCTCCTGCGGTTTCGAACACGCCTGTTAGGTGGCTTCTGATGCTCGTCGAGGTCGGAATTTCCAAATACGCGTGGTGCGTCGGGCCGCGCGCTCTGACTTCGGCCAAGAAAAATGCGTCAGCTGATCATTGTCATTTCTGCCACTTGCGTGTGGTGAAATGGGGTCATAACTTATAAGACGGCTTTTTCATATCAATTATTTTACGTAAAATCATATTTCAAACCATAAATAATGTTCGACAGCCAAATAAAAGAAACAATAACAATACGGGCTTACAGTTTAAGGCTCGACATTGTGTTGTCTACGATTAGACAGCTGATAACTCATTCCCGTACGTCGTATGGTCGTAACGCTATAATGACCTTTGCTTATTGTCACAAGTGCGCCGCATTCGCGATTGTTGCCCGACGCCTGTTTGCAGGTGAGCCCACTACAGTTGTTATACATATCTAAAAACCGAAAAACTTTTAGGCGAAAAAGGCACTATTCCAGGCCCATTTTTGATTTTTTTTTTGCGATATTATGTAAAAACAGAAGCTTCTTATCCTAGGAAAAATAAAATGGTAAATCTTTCAAAGGTGGCACACTACCTTTAAGTCCGCTAGTATGCAGTTCTTTTAGAAAGACCTTGAGGGGCAGAACCACAGGTGACAACAGTCCCATCGGATCGTAAATACCAGCTATGGTTCTGGCTATCTGTCTTTTCGTCAGCCTGACTTCAGACTCTTCTTCAAGTCTGAGTGTAAGCAGCAGTTCATCCTTCACGAGATCCCATCCTACGCCCAAAACCCTTGAATTCTCAGTGTTCTTCGGACCCGTCATCTCCGTCAGCTCAAAGGAGGCATACGTCGTGTCATCTTCTTGTGCCCTCCTCACTGGTTCTGTGCACTTCTCACGTCCGAGCTCGTCGTCTAAGCGCTTGTTTAGTTCCTCTGAATTTGTCTGGAACTTTCTCAAGTTGAAGCTTGCTTCGTACAAGCAGTTCCGGATGCTCAAAAATGTATCAGCCGCCCCCTCCACATCTCCTGCTCCTGGCACCAAATCATCATATGATCGAAATCTAAGCAGCACATCCAAGAGGTCAGCTGTGAGGCTTGGTCCAGCACTGAGTCAGCTGTTCAGGGACGGTCCGTGGCTGCTTACTGAGGCGTCATACACAACCCGAACCTTGGTTGTGGTTTTCTCCCTTTTCACAATCGGATGGTGAGGCAGGTAATGAATGCGATCCATTCCGGCCGTGCCCTCGGCTGTGCCGTCAACTTCTTCAGTGATGCCTGCGTGAATCTGCTCCCTTATGATCCTATCATACTCTTCCGCTGTTTCTGGATCTGACTTCAGCCGATGCAGGAGAGAGCTGAGCCGTTTCTTGGCCAGCTGGAAGTTGTCCGTTAGTGGTTCGTGATAGTCCTTCCACGGGAGTTTTACTTCATAACGGCCGTCCCGGAATCTGGCCGACTCTAGCAGACGATCATGCACCGATTCATCTTCTTCGCAAATCTCCAATGACTAAGTTCCAGAACTTGTTGAGGGCATCCTGTTTGTCTTCCTGTACCGTTTTCGTTTCCACTCTGAGCGTGTGAGAAGTGGCCAGGTTCATCTGAGCTTCTAGAAATCCACAATCCGTGCTACCAGAGAGAACCCAGCCAACACGCGTGTTGCACGCCACCGGTCCTTGTCCGTCTTTTCCTCGTCGAACTTTGCCCGTCATCAAGAGTCACATTTGATCCGACCCGACCAATATATCCACGCTCAACTCTCAACTCTGTGCTGCCGTCGGACGAGTCAGCCAAAAACAGGCCGCAAAGATGCTCATTCTGCTCCTTCAATCCCATGACTGGTTGGCTTTGCAGGGGCCTGCATATGATTGGAATCTGGTAAGCGGTGAGGTAGATGGTGCTGCCGTCCAGGGCCAATATCGGAACTTGTACTACGCCAGCGTCTTGAACCATTTCTTCGTCTGAGCCAAATGTCCTCACCAATAGTCGCTCTTGACGTATCGGCCGCAATCCGAGCCGTTCGCTGAGTTCCGTGCTTATATATGAGCGTTGTGAGCCACTATCTAGAATGAGTCTGGCCTTTTCCATGTGGCTTTGGCTAGCGACAGTCACTTCGGCTGTTTGTAACAAAATGATCTGTGAACTGTCGCTGGATTCGGGGCTGTTGCTGACTTGCAGAGCCGGTGTCGGTGCAGTGTCTACTTCGCCACCCGTAGTGGCCTGCTGTCCAGCGGATCTGTTGCACAAACAGACGCCTTCAACAGCCTTCCAACAAACAAAACAAAACAAAACAAAACAAAGCAAAACAAAACAAAACAAACAGCCTTCCGCCACAGCTCGGACATGGCCTGCCTGTGCATTTTCTGGCCACGTGCCCTCTTTTCAGGCAGACGAAACACCGACCGAATCGTCTCAAGAGGTCTTTTCTTCTCTCGAGTAATCACACTGCACCAAGCTGACTCGTGGCCGGTCCGATTGCAGAAGCAGCACTGGCTGTCCCGTCCCGCCGAAGAAGTCAGCGTGGCTGCCGTTCTAGCTGGTGCTCTGTTGTTTGTCCTACTCGCACGACCGGTTTTCATCACTCGCGACTCTGTGCGCTCCCTCAGTGCGACTTCCTTCCTGAGTTCCCGAACAATACTCTTCAACTCCCATCCGTCTCCAACATTCCGACTTATCAATAAACTCCACGACTGTGGTAGCTTTCCCATGACAACTGGCGCCAGCATAGTGCCATATGTATCCGGTTCCACTCCTAAGCACCCAAGACTCCGACTGTGAGACTCGAGCTCATCACAGAAACGACGCATAGCGACTATGTTGTCTTCTTTTTCAGACACATCCGGTAGTTTCATCAAGTGTTCTAGATGTGCGGATATTATCCTGTTTTTGTCTCCGAACCGTTCCTTCAGTATGCTGACGGCTTCTGCATAGTTGTCATTTGTCACACGCAGTCCGCGAATAGCGGCTGCCGGTGAGCCGGAGAGAGAAGCTGTAAGGTAGTGGAAGCGCTCCACGTCAGAAAGCGTTGAGTTTTGATGCACAGTAGAGTCAAATGTGTCCCAGAACGTACACCAATCCGTATACTTCCCCGAGTATGTTGGCAGATCAATTTTGGGAAGCTTCACTCTGTTCTTATGAGCCGAGTCTGGATCCTGAGAATGCTCAGTCGCTGATCTGCTGGCGTAAAGTCTCTTAGCCAGGCTGACTGCGGATATTTTCGCGACTTAAGCTCGTCCCACATATCCAATTCTTGTTCCAGGTCATCTTCGCTGTCCATACCAGCCTGCAGCTGTCTCTGGGCTTCTTGAGTTTCTTTATACAGGCATTCAACATCTTCTGGCCTTTCCTGAATCAATTCTGGCATGCCATTTTCTTGCACTAACAACTCCAGTTGTGTTAGTGATCTTGTCAGAGATCCCCGTCTATCATTTCTCTGTCTGATCAGCTGCGGTAACGATCTTGCAGGCATGTTGCTGCTATCAATGAGAGTTCCTATAACTAATCAAAACTTTTGTGTTCCCAATCAAAACTAAATGCAGCTTGATGAAATTTTACGTTAAAAGCAAGAGCAGCCTTAGATCTACATTGTTTGTGACACGCTGCGATATGGCAAGCTTAACATTCCAAAATCCAGTCAGATCCATTGACAGTTGCAATAGGTACTATCCGAGTTCTGTCCTGTCTTTCTATCCAAATTCTATCATCCATCTGTCCGGTGATACTATTCAAATTCTATCCGTAATCTATTCAAACATATTTAAAGCATTTTCAAACACTATTCGGCCCGGAGGACCATATAAAATAATTAATAATAAACGCACTATAAGTGAGTTTTCCTGTCGAATCGAATCACTCTCTCCGATTCCTTTATTTCAAAAACACTCGTGCATTGTTGGTACAGTCTGTCTTAAAAGTACCGCGCAAAGTGGCGGTGGATCCATCAAGCCTGACCGAGAAAGGGCCTGTTTTAATTTAAAAGTCACCGACCAATTGACCTAAGGATGTCAGTTGCTTCAGTGACCCAAATTTAGCAGGCCCTTGCTCAGTCAGGCTCGATGGATCCACCGTCACTTTGCGCGGTACTTTTAAGACAGACTGTACATCAAGTGGGCGACTGAATATGTCACCGCCAAATTGACAGCACTAAATATCATACATGTGATGTTAAACGATAAGAGGCAGGCTGCTTACGGCTGAAGAAAAGTGATTTTATTGAGATATCTGAAGCAGGTGGTGTCAGTGAGCATATCTATTTGATTGGAAATGGAGGCGTTATTCGATTGCATTGACCAATTTGGCTGTAAAATTTGCGGAAATACTTAAAAATGGGTCTTAAACCGCAATGTCGACCATGCTTCAGCCTGGTTCAGCTCAAGTTTAGGCCTTGCCTCAAGTGCATAAAGCTATTTATAGTTATTTATATCACCGTGCATAAAGCTTTCTTGCGGGGTATCAGCAAATCAGCAATCAGTGTAATTCTATGGAAGGAAAGACTTAGAGTGAAATTGGAATGGATGGTCAAGCACACTGGCGGATCCAGGGGGGGGGAGCATTAGGGGCATATGCCCCTCCCCCAGACAGGAGCCTGGGGAGGGCATTCAATACAAGTATGCCCTTCTTACGCCTTCTTACGTTACGTACACTTCTTACGCCTATAACGAGGAACTAAATAAAAATGGTTTAGAAAGCCTTCCTAGTAACTACTTTTGTGATCAGAGTCGTTTTAGTCAGCGGCGCGAGAACTTCTTCCAGACTGGGGGGGGGGGGCTGAACCATAATAGAGATCAACCTAGGGTACCCCAAATCTAGTTTTCTCACCGGTTTTAGGCCACTTATTTTTCAGACTTTGGTCTTTTCAACAACAAAAAAAAAAAACGAAAAAATGCAAAAAGTGAGGCATTCCGTCTCAGCCGAGTGAAAAACTACCGTTTTGGCAACCTGGAGTAAAGGTTTTAATCTGTCAAATGAGTTGCCGAGCCAGTGAAAGTGGTGGATTTTTCACTTACATGCTTTCTTCCTATGTGACCCACAACCCCTAATTTGGGAAGGACAAGCTGCCCAACGGTTCCTGGCCTCATGAAAAGTTGTGTGGACCGCCCCCACGTCCGCAGAATTGTGAGGGCAAGCTTCCCCCACTGCCCCCTCCCCGGTTCCCGCGCCTATGTATGAATCTATGAAATTATGTTGGTAGATTTCCGATTTCGATTCCTCCAGCTGGGGGGGGGGGGGCTCAAATACATTACGAGCCCCCCCCCCAGCTTTTCGGCTGGGGGGCTCAGCCCCCTCTAGCCCCCCCCCCCCTCTCGGTTCCCGCGCCACTGGTTTTAATAACCTCAATTTAGTTGTCATTGCTTTATTTTGTCTAAAAATATGCTGCTTCTTAGTTCTAACCACAGGGGAGTCATGCCGCTTCAACCCTTTTGACCGTATTGTCTAACGATGGCACTCATATTGCGCAAATCATGCAGGAATCGGCCGCCGCCTATGCTTGGGAATAGGGATGGTTAGAATATGATTTACCTGTATGGCCGCAGCCAGTGCAGCGTAACCGGGGAGAAGGGGGGCACAAGGGGCGCGTGCCGCCTCACTAGATGCATGGTGCCCTATGGGCCCCAGAGGCCCTGCAGTGCCAATTGGCCGCTCAGGGTCTAAGCGTGCCTTATTTCGACTGAGATAAGACCCGCAGGCCTCGTGAGAGCACCTCACAGAGTCACGGGCTCCTGAGTCACATCACACATCACATCATACATCACACATCTCCATAAGGGCCCCACTCCGGCTTCTGAGGGCCCTGTGCTGGCCTCTGAGTGACATTGCTGACCTATTAAGCGTCAGCTCTAATTAGGGTCCTGGCCCACCCGCATGGAACGGCTCCACAGTTCCACACCAGTGTCTCTAAGGGCCCATAACGGCGCCTGTGAGGGTCTCACACCGGCGCCTTTGAGGGCCCAACACCGCCAATCTGAGGGACTAACACCAATATTTCTTAAGGCCCTACATCGGCGGCGGCTCTGAGGGCCCCACACTGGCGCCTCTGAAGGTCTTTCACAGGCGCATCTGACGGCTACCTACCTGCACTATGTGGGCCCCACACTGGTGAGTCTGAGGGCTCCCAGTGACGCCTGAGAGTGCCAGGCCGGCCTCCAGAATCCCGCAAGGCAACTGAAACCCTCTGCTGGCCCTTGCTGGTCTCTTGAAGACCCCTTGCCCAGATGCATGTGTCTCTGGGGACTGAGGAGTGAGGACTCCAACAACGATGCCTTTGAAAGTCTTCACCGGCGACTGTGAGGGCACCACACAGACGCGTCTGAGGGCCCTACACCGCCACCTCTGAGAAACCAGTGTCTCCTGAGGCCCACATCATCGGCGACTCAGGGTCCCACACCGGCGCCTCTGGGGCCCCACACCAGTGCCTCTGGCAGCCAGCCACTGGAAACTCTGTAGGTCCTACACCGGTGACTCTGAGGGCCCCACCGGCGTCTGAGAGGACCATGCCGATCTCTAAGGATCCCACAGGGCTCCTGAAGATACTGCCGGCCCTCAATTGCCGGCCTGTGAAGGCCCATTGTTGGCATCATACGGCCTGTTACCGGCCTCTGAGGGCCCTTTGTCGGTCTCTGAGAGGTCCTACTGGATTATATAGCATTTGCATTTCGCACAAACAACTCCAATGGCCCCTCACACAGCCATCTGTGAATGGTGTGGGCTTAGCGCCACACCAGTGTCTGAGGCACCACAACGACCAGCACCTTAGAGGGCCCACACCGGCTCCTTTGTGGTTCCTGCACCAGTGCCTTTGAGCGCCCCACACCACTGCCTCTGGGGAACCCACACCGATACCTTTGATGGTCCCACGCCAGTACCTCTTAAGGTTCCACACCGGCGGCCCCGGGTCGGCTCTATACACCCGTCATTCTGAGGGGCTGAGGGCCCCAACGTCCCCACCAATTTTCGTCGATTTCTGGCGCTGCCCGGGTATTTGTCCCAAAAGCCTCCTCCTCCTGGATCTGCCAATAGGGGTCAGGTGTCGAACCATTTCTGTTTTTTTTTTAGAAAAAAAAAACACGTGTCAGGGCTATGACGAAAAATAAGTGGCCTAAGTCCGATGGGAAAATGGGATTTGGGGGTACCCTAGGTCTGGCTCCGTGACTTGATATGCCCCCCCCCCCGTGCTAAATCCCTGGATCCGCCAGTGGTCAAGCATTGTTATTGAGTGTGGGGAATTCCTGCTGAATCCATAGACATTCAGTTGTGAAGACCTGGTCCTATCATCCTAGTCCAGGTTCGTAGGGGCTTCTTGGCCAGACTGGAAAACATTCATACACTACGCCGGACGCCCGTGAGACCCTCTTGCGCCGAAATTTGGCGCAACCGATCTGGCGCTGAAATTTTTGTGTGATTTGAGCCAAAAATTAGGTGCCTATTTGTGCGAAAATTAAGGCCTTAATATAAAGCACATGTGCAGTGTGCACATCTACCGATCAAGGCTATATGAACCAGACAGAGTGTTCCGGGGGCGGGGCCTTGTATGCTCTCCCATGTTTGAGCGTCCGAATGAGTTTTTCATTTCCACAGAAACCCAATGCCTGAATAGTGTTAGCACACTCTTGCTTCATGCCGTGAAACAAAGCTGGAGCCGTGAGCTCCGGGGCCACAAATTTGTGCCGATGTTAATAACGGCGGAGCAGCATGTGCTCCGGCACATCACCCTCTTCTCGGCACACTCTGCGCCGCGGGGCACCGCTTGTCTAGGCACTGCTGGCACGCCGCGGAGTTGAGACAGCCGATTCGGTGCCTTATTGGAGCGAGCGGCTCCAGTGGCCCGCCCTTATCTGGTGCACCGAAACGGCATCCTCTCGGTCCGCTCCGGGGATAGGGAGCGGCGACGTGCTCCCGAGGAGTGGCTTGAATAGTGATTCTGAGCAGTTGTCGCGCCATTCCTGCGTGGCCGCACAGTGAACCGCCCTGGTCAGCGAGTGGGCGTTTAACCCATTAGTGCCCAACTTATTTTTAGTCAAAATTTCAAACTTTTTTGCACAAAATACTAGCTTCTTTATCGAGTGTATTAGCTTAGGATGATTTTCTTGTTTTTTATCCCCCCCAATTTGTCGCCAGGGGGGTCAATAAATATATGGCTATGGGCACCTGGGTAGTCGAAATATTGCCACAAAGCGCAATTCAAAAGAAACTTTTGAGAACCAATGTATATTCTTAGATGTGTATGCTGATAGGCACTTGCCACTACCAACATGTGAACATATTATGAGATCAGGCGAATGATCGTGATGATTGATAGTGTCAGCGGTCAACAATCAATTACGATGATGAGTCAATGCACTACCTGACTCACAAACATCGAAGTGCATTGGACAGTGACACAGCTTACAGCAAACGCTGAAAACAAAACATCCCTCCGGGATCTAGACGGCGCTTGCAAACTTTCACCCATCTCACCGTATCCAACAGTGTTGGCCCAACTAGCCCAAATTTCCCCATGGTGTACAGCATGTTCTTACTCTCAGGTCGCATGGAACGGCACGAAGCACGCCACGCACAGCGGCACCTGGCACTTGCGACAGGCGGTCTTCGGGTGGCTCTTGCACTTTCCCTCCTTGTTTGCACACGTTCCCTGCTTGGCAAGAGGAACGACCAGGTGGTTGATACCATCGTAGCGGATGCTGGCTGGGACGCGATGCTGACTCGACGCGGAACTTGGACGTCCAGATGGTGGCTTCGTCGTCTCTGCCAGGTGATACCGGACGATGGCTCGGATGAAGTTGATCTGATTCTCGCCTGGATGATGCTGACGGTAGAGCAGCCAGGCGTTCTGCATCGCGGCCCCCAGAAGCCAGCAGAAGATGCACCACCAGAACTTCTTCTGTCGGATCGCGATGCGGTACGCGCCGATGTTCTGGTCCATGCGGTCGGTACCGCCCATGGCGCAGTTGTAGTCCTGAATCATCTGTGGCTGAGCTACCTTGATCCTCTTCTTCTCTCGTCGCGACCATCTTTGAACTTCAGCCACAGTTCGGGACGAGCTTACCGTAGATGCTACGGTCACCACGCTGTTATCCTTCCACCTGACGAGGTTGATGCCCTGCTTCGTTTCCACGGCGACAGAGGTGTCTCCCCTGGGAGCCTTCTTCATCGCTGCCACCGAGCTCAGCGGACATCCTCGGAGGCGGTTCTGGCGGATGGTTCCCGTGTGCCCGATTCCCTCCTCCTTCAGCGCCATCATCAGAGGAAGGCTGGTGAAGAGGTTGTCCGTAAAGATGTGCAGTGCGTCCATGCGCATCTCCTTCGGCATTCTGTCTATGAGGATCTTCACTGCTGATCCACATTTCCCGAAGGCGGCCTCATAGTCTGGACGCTGAGCAGTTCCGCTGGCACCTTGGTACACTTCGAAGGTCAGTAGATACCCATCTGGGCTGTTAAGGCACCACGCCTTGAACCCAAACCGTATGGGCTTCCCTCTCAGGAACTGTTTGCACCCGTGACGGCCATAGTAGGGAATCATGCTCTCATCCACGTCCAGTTCTGTGGAAGATGGCGGTCTCTGAAAAGCTCGCAAGAACTTGTCTTGCATGCTGTTGAAGAGAGGTCGCAGCTTGGCCATCTTGTCACTGGGGTCGAGACGCTGGTTGTCAGCGAAGTGGAGGACCGAAAGGATGTCGTCAAAGCGGTTCCTCGAGATGATCCGGGAGACGAATTCCACGTGCAGGTCAGGGTCTGTCGACCAGAAGGCCCGGCGGTTCGGCACGTTGTGGTATCCCGAGAAGTACAGGATCGCCATGACAGCCTTCAGCTCGGCGATGGAGGGCTCCTGGACATTCTTCCCTCTCCACTGGATATATCGGCGTGTCTCCTGAAGGAGTTGCGCATAGAACTCGTCATCCAAGAAGAAGCTCAGTACTTCAACGGGTGTCTTGTTCGAAAAGTTCACCTGTGGGTATGGGCAAGCTTCCTCTCGCTCCTTCAGAAATGAAGCGACCTCTCGTTTGCCCCACCTGTGGCTGGTTGGGGCGACCGATTCAGCAGCTTCGTCGTCAGAACCGTCCTCTTGGCCGACGAGTTCAGCATCTGCTTGCAGCAGGTTGCGGTTGAGGTTGTCGATGGTACCGCCTCCGTCCTCGTCTCCCGAGTCGGCGTCGCTGTCCTCACGCACGTTAGGAGGACACAGGAAGACAGTGGCCGGACTCTCGCCACTCTCATCAACTTCATCCAGGAGATCAATCAGCTTTCCAAACCTGGAAAATGATAGCAGACTGCAACGCACATTTTCGACCACCCAAACGCCCATGGCCATAAATATATTGACCCGTACAGAAGAGCGTCATGCTGCGGCAAATCTTCAACGAGGCTATTTTATTCGTTTCAGGGGTCTTAAGGGCAGTTCAAAGAAACATGTCTGTGAAATTTATTGAATTAGAACAGCTAAATAACTAAATACACTCACCGGCGTTTTTTCGGCATGTTGACGTAGTTTCGCGACTGTCAAGCAGAACAGAGAAAATGGCGCAGCAGCAGCAACCGCACATCAAGTCCTTTAAAAATGCTTATTTATATATGGGGCGTATATACTTTCATGAAAAACACCCACACTTTTGAGGAAAAAATTCATAAATTTGCGAAATATATATATGGCTATGGGCACTAATGGGTTAAGGGCAAGGCGGCCGCTTGTTTTGTCAGGTCGTCCGCGCTCTCAATCCCCTCGATAGCAGTATTGCTTAGGGTGACCATCCCACCTTAACCCTTGCCCGCACATGGTGGTTGCCACCAGGGTATATTTGCCACCCCCTTCCCCCCAGGTAGTCTTTCTGCTCTGAACTCAACATTTTTAGAGCTAGAAGGCTGATTTTTCGTATAGCTGCTGCTCTATCCTTTCTTAATATCTACCGAAAATTTCAAGGTTCTGTGATTTTTGGTTTCGGAGACATGACCTTGTTTTTCAGGTCGTCATGACCCAAATGGCCAATTCTCAACATCTTGCGTTTGCCATGGGCCTTGTGAGCTTTTGACACCTTGATTTCGGCCTTTTTTGCCAGTCTCCCACCTATCATCGAACATGTTGTTCGACGATGTACAGGTGTCAAGGTCAGGGTCAAGGTCAACCTAGGTCATCTAAGATAATTGCGTTTTAGGCAAGCTGAATTTACTTTTCGTGGAGTTTTATGACTGCATTTTTGGTAAAAACTTCTCAGATCATGATTTTATGTAATATGGACACACAAAAAATCGGTGCACACATACACACACACATACACACAGACACACACAGACATACAAACACATATAATAGACCTTGACCTAACTTGACCTGAAATGACCTCAGCAGCAAAAATCTGGTCGGGTAGTGTGACAAAGAGGTTCTAGCTGGCTTGGCAGCAGAAAACAGCATCGTCGTCGGTATATGATAAGCAGCGCACTTGATATCCAACGGTGACCCAAAACAGCAACATTTTTTTAGTTTGGCCTGACCTGGAAGTTCAATGACTGACCTGGGAAGGTAAAACTGGGTATCATTGGATTTTTCTCTTCCCAAAGAATCTTTTTGGTCTTCATCGCTAAACTCTATCTCCAACAGGAACGAAATGGCGAGAGGGTGGCAACCACCCCCATGTGCGCTCTAGGATGGGAAAATGGCATGTGCGGGCAAGGGTTAACCATCACAATCAGCAATGACATATTATAGTGCATGTATGGCCTAAACTTTTGAATTCATTTAAAAGGGGGAAAAACGCAAGAAAATGCGTTAATTGAAAAAAATGCCCTTTTAAATGAATTCAAAAGTTTAGGCCATACATGCACTATAATATGTCACCTGTCCATTGATAATCCTCAATCAGCAATGAATTGATATGAAATGGATCCCATTTTCAGAACGTGAAGCTGAAGCCGGGCCAACGCAGAGCTGCGGATCGCATACTCGCGACTGGGCTGCTGGAGCGGCCGGCGGCAGCATGGATGACAAACGTCAGCTCAGCAGCATGAAAGTCACGCGGGTAGGTCAGGTTGATGAGCCAGTCTTTTGCTTGCTGTAGCTACTTTGAAACACCTTTTTGCATTTTAGAACCGACACAACTACTGACAGGTGTGCAGAGTCGATGGACGATTTGATGACTGACTCCGGGTTTGTCAGAAATGTTTCATCTTGCCTGCAACAATTCTTTGCACGCTCTTAGATTGCAAGACCTAAAATTGCAATATGTTTTAAAGTAATGTGCAGAGCTATGAAGAGGTTCTGGCACAAGTGTTGTTTCTGATTTTAACTGAAAAGGATTGTTCAAAACGTAAGCTTTGTCTTTACTACGACCAAATCTGGCTTTGAAGCATCAACGAACGTTTTAGTGTCTTGGGCCATGCTATATTGACACCGATCCGGGGTGGATTGACACCGATCCGGAGTCGGTAAGATTTGGGCGACTCAGACTTCCGGCACCGCGTGCGTGCGTGCGTGCGTGCGTGCGTAAGTGCGTGCGTGCGTGCGTGCGTGCGTGCGTGTGTGTGTGTGTGTCTTTCATTTATACCACTTAACCTTATCTAGATGCTATATCAGTGCTGTTTCCTGTCCGCTTGTGCAATGTTATCCCCTCCCCTACACCGATTGCTGATGGGTTTCGTTCCCTGTGCGTTACAGCTCGCTTTCCACGTCGGTGGCCTAGCGGACCGGTGGAGTGGCGGTGGTACGTGTAGCTCACCTGGGGCGGCGGTGGCAGCATTCGCTGTATCCGATCATCTCCCAGTCCAGAGGCCCCGTGCACGGCACCGGCCGGCGGCATGGACCTGGTGCAATTAGCCTAGCTCGGCCAGTCGGCCCAGCTTGTTCTCTCTCGGGCCGCGGGCCGACGTCGAGGAGCTCAGGCGGGCCAGTCACATGCTGCAGCTACAGAACCGAGATGGTGGACCTCGTCGCAACGCTGCGCGGGCCGCTGGACCACTCAGAGGATGAACAGGGGGAACCCACCAGTCATCTGCAAAACTACGGATAGCCAGTCGGCCCTGTGCTCAAGACCGGCGACACAGCTCGAAGTTGCAGTGTGGAAGTCCCTGCTTGCGCGGGGAGAAAGATGACCGGATTCAAATCGGCGGCCCCGGTGCGGGCTGTAGGGTAATAAGCGTGCCCCAAGGAGGCGGCACAGTTACCGTGGTTAAACCGTGGTTAACAGTTACAGTTACCAGTTACAGTTAATCGTGGATTGTCACCCAAAGGTTAATGGAGGCATGGTGGCGTGACGGCGGACGGTCGGCGCGGCACCTTCTGTCACGGGATTGACAGTGCTGCATGGAGTGAACACTTCGGTGGAAATAGAGTGCGGGTCGGGGTGATGAAGTTCATCATTGAAATAGTTGTGAGGATCATCAGATGACAGACAAGAGCGGCAAGCGGGGAGGAATTATACCGGTGCTAGGTAAAGTTCGTTATGATCAAAGTGTAACTGATAATTGTACGATCCATTTGCTGTGCAACTGCTCATTGTGACGTTCATCCCCCCTCTCCCGTGGCCGTATGTATGAGAACGATAGTTCCGGCGATTTTTGACTAGCATTCGTAACATGATGCATGACGATGTATTTGTTTGGCGGGCTTTTCTGCACATTATACATGACCTGTTGTCTTCCCCTACCGCGATATTACTGGTTACCGATTCGCATGCCATGAATTTCACGCATCAGACCTCAATTACTTTATTGTGAACATAAGTGACTACGATTTGCGGGCAACACCTCTTTACAATTACAAATGCGGGCAACACTTCTTACAATTACAAGTATTTGTATTTTGTATGATCATTCAGATCATAATGATCATTCATATTCGTGATTGTGGTAACCTCGGTAATTTGCCGTTTGTGAAACTGTTCGGCGCGGTGTGAGCTGACATCTGCCGAGTTGAGCTCGGACCGAGCATGTTAGTTCTGCGCTGTTGGTTGCTACTATTGATGTCAATTATAGAAAACCAGAGTACCGATACCAAACAAAATACCAACCAAAACCGTGAGAAATATCGAAACCGAACAAACCTAGGAACATGAGGCAAATACCAAATTTATACCAATCTATCTGCGTCATATATTAGTATGGGTTCATAATACCAACAAAATATCAAATATAGGGGGATTGAAATACCAAATACCAAATTGGTATCGGTTTGGTATCGGTATACCAAAATGTTGGTATCCGATTGACATCTCTAGTTGCTACTCTGTGCTCGTAATAAATTCACATTATCATTTATACAGTTGAATGACAGATGAAGTTTCGTCTCGGCTTTGCGTGTGATTGGTGAATGTTTTTTTCCGTTTGAAATTGGTTAATGTGCGTTTTGTGCGCATATTTTTTAACGGACGCCATTTAATTGCGTCCCAGAAAAGCTATTTCTGGCACCTAAAAGCTGACTCGCCCCAAAATTGGTCCTCAGCACCTATTTGGTGGATACCAGCACCAATCATGGAAAATGACCTTAATTAGCTGTTTCTGGCACCTATTCATCGGTACGCCTTACTCTTTTTTCTGAATCTGGCACCTAAATGCTGAGCGTAGCACCAATCTAGTAGAAAAATGAACTACTGGCTGGTAGAATCATGTTGTTCTGGTATAATGACCCCTGGAGTCTAGCCTAAAGGTTGCCAGTGCAGCTACACTCTAAGACAGCCCCGTAGTGATCTCAGCATTGTATATGACGTTTAAGTAAGCAAATGATATTAATTTGTTTGAAAAAAACAATGTCATTTAAATATTTAAAAGTATTTATTTGTAATGCTTAAAAGGAAACTTTTTTGTGAGTAATTGTCTCGATTTTGACCATTAAAACGGGTATTGTATTTTTTGACGTCATCAAATAGCTCCAAAAAGAAATGTAATGTTTTCATTCCGTTCAAGGCCGCTGAAGAAACGCGGGATCTTGCGTGGGACATTGTCCGTTGTTTGCCGCGCAGAGTGTTGCCGTGGTTGTGCCTTTTTCATCCGTTTCTTACGTATGGCATATGTGTGCATGAAGCTTTGATTTTGTTTTTGGTTATTGTGTGGCCGGTCAGTCAAACGCTCCTGTAGAAACCGGATGCTGCGTTTGATCGAGATGGAGTCAGACGATGATTGCAGAAAGCTAATAATATTGAAAAGAGGGCCGGTTGCGTGGCATGCCTGTTCAGAGTTGACATTTTGCTTTACTCCAGTTTATGACCTGAGAGCCTGGCTGGAAGTGACGGATCCAAACTTTTCACGTTACAATGGCTGAGGGTGCAATAATCTCTAAGACATAGCGGGCTGGTATAGGAGCGTCTTGCTATGCTGCACGATAGCTGGCTAGTGATTCTCTTTTGGCTAGAAATGGCATTAATCATTATCTCCACTGGCGAAAATGGCACTTGACATCACCGAATGCAACGTTCATGTTGTTAGGATACATAAAATCAGGAAGATTACGCGAATTAGGTAGGTAAACGTGGAATAAAATAGGTGCTGGATGTTTTGGTTTTGGTGCTGAATCAGCAAACAGCAAATACGGAGTTCAACTAGACGATCTGGCAACTTTAGGCTGTGTGGAAGCAATTAGGTGCCAGATTCAGATATTAGGGTCGAATAAGCATTTTGGGGCTGATCAGCAATTAGGTGCCAGAAACAGTTTTTTAGGGACCAGAAACAAATATTCCCCTTTTTTAACCGGACTTCTTGAAGTATTGAGATGAATACACGAAGCACTGAGGGGGGATGCAGATTTCTGGCTTCTCGTCAAACTTCCTAAGGAATGTTCGAGACGGATTTTGCGGTAAATTTTCCATACGTAGGTCTAAAAAGTCACGTCGATGTCAGGTTAAGTCTGGGAACAAATATCTGTATTGGTTTATATAATGATAAATATTGTTATTCACCTGGGAAGGAATCATGTTTAGGACGAATATTCGAAACACCAGGTACTTTTTATTTATGGTAGCTTTCGAAATACTTTTAAATATAGCTATATAGCTTTTAAATACAAAACACGGTGTACCGCTGGCAAATGTGTACCGTGTGCTGAAGTAGTGAAAAAGTGCAGACCTGCGGAATTATAATATGTATTTTTTGTATGCATGTTGTTTCGCCGTTTTGACGATTTGCTTATGATGTTGAAGCGCATGCGATAGGCATCTGTCTTTTTTATCATTGCTGACGTCTGTGATATTACCTGATATTTTTACTCTTCATCGAAGAAGACTAAAAGAAGACCTTAAAGAAGACTAAATATTCAAATGTTCTGGTGCAATGATTGTTAGATTTTAGAAACAATGGTAACAATCATTGCACTAGAATATTTGAATATTCAGTCTTTTCTTTAACATCCCGTGGCTAACCGGTCGGCTGCCGATCGCGGTTGAGAATTAGAGCTGCCAGATTTCGAATGGAAACAAGCACAGTTCCCAAATGTTCTGTTCCCAGAAGTAATTGAGACGCTAGGATAATGTATCCAGTGCAGATTTTAAGAAGTCTGATGAACTGAACAGCCGTTTTTGTCTTTTCTTTAACATCCCGTGTCGTGAAATATAATAATGATAAGTTACGTTATATAAAACCGACATAATGAAACTAAAGAAAAAGCCAGCAACGTGACAGGTGAACGTATTGAATATCAGTTTACAATACACACTTATTCAAAATTATAACAGAACAAAATTGCCGTACAGACGACACAAAGCCCTTCAATGATCACCTCGCTGTAGAAGATACATGCAGCGCCCGTCACCAGCGCTCGGAACAGACTGAAGGCGCCGGCTCACCGGCCGGCTGCCGATCGCGGTTGAGAATTAGAGCTGCCAGATTTTCAATGGAAGCAAGCACAGTTCCCGAATGTTCTGTTACGAGAAGTAATCGAGACGCTAGAATTATGTATCCAGTGCAGATTTTAAGAAGACTAATGGGCTGAACAGCCGTTTTTAAAGAACTTGGCATACCATGTGTCCGTGTTGTAATTGATAACATTGATAATCTGGCAGCTCTAATACGTCAGCTGATAGGACCTTATTATCGTGGTCGGCCGCAACTGGCCCATTCTTCCGGCGACTTCAGTTTGTTCTAAGCACTGGTGAAGGGCGGTGCGTGCATCTTCTACAGCGATAGATCGTTGTAGCGCTGTGTCTGTACGGCAAGGCTGTTATAATTTTGAATAAGTATGTTCAGTGAACTGGTATTCAATACTTTCACTTGTGTCGTTGCTGCCTTTGTCTTTTTATTTTGTATCCGATTTTTTGTCACGAGATTTAGCGATAATAAATCTGCCATGTGCAAGATTTTAAAAACAATTGTAACAAACATTGCACTAGAATCTTCAGTCTTTCCCTTAACATCCCTTGTCGTGAAGCATAATAATGATAAGTTACGTTATATAAAACCGACATAAAGAAACCAAAGACAAAACCAGCAACGAAACAAGTGAACATATTGAATATCGGTTTACAATACATACTTATTCAAACTTATAACAGACTTGCCGCACAGACGACAAAAAACGCTTCAATGATCACCTCGCTGCAGAAGATACACGCAGTGCCCCTTGCCAGTACTCAGAACAAACTGAATTCGCCGGCAGAATGGGCCAGTTGCGGCCGACCACGATAATTAGGTCCTATCAGCTGACGTATTAGAGCTGCCAGATTATCAATGTTATCAATTACAACACGGACACATGGTATGCCAAGTTCTTTAAAAACGGCTGTTCAGCCCATTAGTCTTCTTAAAATCTGCACTGGATACATAATTCTAGCGTCTCGATTACTTCTCGTAACAGAACATTCGGGAACTGTGCTTGCTTCCATTGGAAATCTGGCAGCTCTAATTCTCAACCGCGATCGGCAGCCGGCCGGTGAGCCGGCACCTTCAGTCTGTTCCGAGCGCTGGTGAGGGGTGCTGCGTGTAACTTCTACAGCGAGGTGATCATTGAAACGCTTTGTGTCGTCTATACGGCAAGTCTGTTATAAGTTTGAATAAGTATGTATTGAAAACTGATATTCAATACGTTCTGTTGTCACGTTGCTGGCTTTGTTTTTGGTTTATTTATGTCGGTTTTATATAACGTAACTTATCATTATTCTATTTCACGACAAGGGATGTTAAAGAAAAGACTGAAAATTCTAGACAGAATAAAAAGACAAAGGCAGCAACGACAAAAGTGAAAGTATTGAATACCAGTTCACTGAACATACTTATTCAAAATTATAACAGCCTTGCCGTACAGACGACACACAGCGCTACAACGATCACATCGCTGTAAAGATGCACGCACCGCCCTTCACCAGTGTTTAGAACAAACTGAAGTCGCCGGCCAGTTGCAACCGACCACGATAATTAGGTCCTATCAGCTGACGTATTAGAGCTGCCAGATTATCAATGTTATCAATAACAACACGGACACATGGTATGCCAAATTCTTTAAAAACGGCTGTTCAGCCCATCAGTCTTCCTAAAATCTGCACTGGATACATAATTCTAGCGTCTCGATTACTTCTCGTAACAGAACATTCGGGAACTGTGCTTGCTTCCATTGGAAATCTGGCAGCTCTAATTCTCAACCGCGATCGGCAGCTGGCCGGTGAGCCGGCGCCTTCAGCCTGTTCCGAGCGCTGGTGAGGGGCGCTGCGTGTATCTTCTACAGCGAGGTGATCATTGAAGCGCTTTGTGTCGTCTATGCGGAGAGTCTGTTATAAGTTTGAATAAGTATGTATTGAAAACTGATATTCAATACGTTCTGTTGTCTCGTTGCTGGCTTTGTTTTTGGTTTATTTATGTCGGTTTAATATAACGTAACTTATCATAATTATATTTCACGACAAGGGATGTTAAAGAAAAGACTGAAGATTCTATACAGAATAAAAAGACAAAGGCAGGACGACACAAGTGAAAGTATTGAATACCAGTTCACTGAACATACTTATTCAAAATTATAACAGCCTTGCCGTACAGACACAGCGCTACAACGATCTTATCGCTGTAGAAGATGCACGCACCGCCCTTCACCAGTGCTTAGAACAAACTGAAGTCGCCGGAAGAATGGGCCAGTTGCGGCTGACCACGATAATAAGGTCCCAGTGGCGGCGGAAGCGGGGGGGCAGCGGGGGCACGGCGCCCCCCCCCATCTTCCAGGGTGGGGGTGCAAACATATCTTTTTGCCCCCCCAAATTGTTATCGACGAAGTACCACAATACTTCCATACTACGTCATGAACATATGCCAGTTTGGCTGAGTACCTTTTTAAGTTAATAGAGCGAGTAATTTGGAATGGATTGATATTGTTGTCAATGTCGTCGTACATATTTTGATCACATTGGCTAGCATTTTGCAGTGCGAGTGTTACCAACCAAAAAGGTGCTACACGTATTTGAACTGGACTTGCCGCAGTGGCGCGGGAACCAGAGGGGCGGTTCCCGGGAACCGGCTGGAGGGGCTAGCGGGGGCTGAGCCCCTCCAACTTTTCGGCGGGGGGAGGGCTCGTAATGTAGGTATTTGAGACCCTCCAACCGGAGGAATCGAAATCGGAAATCTACCAACATAATTTCATAGATTTATTACTTTTTCGAAATGTTAACCAGAAACAACCTTCATTATGGAGCGTTCTAACGCAGAAGACTGTGACAACATGTAAGCACATATTCATTCTCTAAATATCATACATTTCCACCAAACGCCCTCCACACATAATGCTCAGAAATCAAGCAGCTATCTACGAGCTACCGGTAACCGGAAGAGTAGGACGGAACGCGAGTGGCCCGGCATGCGGACGTCACAGAAGCGCGTCTGAGCGTGCCACAGGCCTTTCCACGCGACTCTGCCAGACGCCAGCCGGCATAGACTCGTGAGCCGGGGGGCAGCATGGGGGTAGCCTGCCCCCACAACTCTGGGGCCGTGGGGGGCGCAGGCGCTGCCCCCACAAAGTTTCATAGGGCCAGGAACCGTCGGGGCAGCTTGTCCTCCCTATATTAGCGGCCGTGGGCCTCAAAGAAAAGCTGAATGGAAGACAATACCTATTTAAGTAAAAAAATCCCCCTCTATACCTGATTTGACAGCTCACGTGTGAAAGCTTTAAACGTTTATTCCAAGTTACCAAAAAGGTAGTTCCTTGACTCAGATGAGACGGGATATCTCACTTTTTGCAAATGTTTTCGTTTCGATTTTTCGTTGTAAAGGCCAAGGGGTGAAAAATAAGTGGCCTAAAACCGGTGAGAAAACTAGATTTGGGGGTACCCTAGGTTCCGGGAAGGATCAGGTGTGCCCCCCCATCCCAAAATACCTTCCGCCGCCTCTGTAAGGTCCTATCAGCTGACGTATTAGAGCTGCCAGATTATCAATGTTATCAATTACAACACGGACACATGGTATGCCAAGTTCTTTAAAAACGGCTGTTCAGCCCATTAGTCTTCTTAAAATCTGAACTGGATACATAATTCTAGCGTTTCGATTACTTCTCGTAACAGAACATTCGGGAACTGTGCTTGCTTCCATTGGAAATCTGGCAGCTCTAATTCTCAACCGCGATCGGCAGCCGGCCGGTGAGCCGGCGCCTTCAGTCTGTTCCGAGCGCTGGTGAGGGGCGCTGCGTGTATCTTCTACAGCGAGGTGATCATTGAAGCGCTTTGTGTCGTCTATACGGAGAGTCTGTTATAAGTTTGAATAAGAATGTATTGGAAACTGATATTCAATACGTTCTGTTGTCACGTTGCTGGCTTTGTCTTTGGTTTATTTATGTCGGTTTTAAATAACGTAACTTATCATTATTATATTTCACAAAGGATGTTAAAGAAAAGACTGAAGATTCTAGACAGAATAAAAAGACAAAGGCACCAACGACACAAGTGAAAGTAATAAATACCAGTTCACTTAACATACTTATTCAAAATTATAACAGACTTGCCGTACAGACACAGCGCTACAACGATCTTATCGCTGTAGAAGATGCACGCACCGCCCTTCACCAGTGCTTAGAACAAACTGAAGTCGCCGGCAGAATGGGCCAGTTGCGGCCGACCACGATAATTAGGTCCTATCAGCTGACGTATTAGAGCTGCCAGATTATCAATGTTATCAATTACAACACGGACACATGGTATGCCAAGTTCTTTAAAAACGGCTGTTCAGCCCATTAGTCTTCTTAAAATCTGCACTGGATACATAATTCTAGCGTCTCGATTACTTCTCGTAATAGAACATTCGGGAGCTGTGCTTGCTTCCATTGGAAATCTGGCAGCTCTAATTCTCAACCGCGATCGGCAGCCGGCCGGTGAGCCGGCGCCTTCAGTCTGTTCCGAGCGCTGGTGAGGGGCGCTGCGTGTATCTTCTACAGCGATAAGATCGTTGTAGCGCTGTGTCTGTACGGCAAGGCTGTTATAATTTTGAATAAGTATGTTCAGTGAACTGGTATTCAATACTTTCACTTGTGTCATTGCTGCCTTTGTCTTTTTATTCTGTCTAGAATCTTCAGTCTTTTCTTTAACATCCCTTGTCGTGAAATAGAATAATGATAAGTTACGTTATATAAAACGGACATAAATAAACCAAAAACAAAGCCAGCAACGAGACAACAGAACGTATTGAATATCAGTTTTCAATACATACTTATTCAAACTTATAACAGACTTGCCGTATAGACGACACAAAGCGCTTCAATGATCACCTCGCTGTAGAAGATACACGCAGCGCCCCTCACCAGCGCTCGGAACAGACTGAAGGCGCCGGCTCACCGGCCGGCTGCCGATCGCGGTTGAGAATTAGAGCTGCCAGATTTTCAATGGAAGCAAGCACAGTTCCCGAATGTACTGTTACGAAAAGTAATCGAGACGCTAGAATTATGTATCCAGTGCAGATTTTAAGAAGACTAATGGGCTGAACAGCCGTTTTTAAAGAACTTGGCATACCATGTGTCCGTGTTGTAATTGATAACATTGATAATCTGGCAGCTCTAATATGTCAGCTGATAGGACCTAATTATCGTGGTCGGCCGCAACTGGCCCATTCTGCCGGCGACTTCAGTTTGTTCTAAGCACTGGTGAAGGGCGGTGCTTGCATCTTCTACAGCGATAAGATCGTTGTAGCGCTGTGTCTGTACGGCAAGGCTGTTATAATTTTGAATAAGTCTCTTCAGTGAACTGGTATTCAATACTTTCACTTGTGTCGTTGCTGCCTTTGTCAATACTTTCCCTTGTGTCGTTGCTGCCTTTGTCTTTTTATTCTGTCTAGAATCTTCAGTCTTTTCTTTAACATCCCTTGTGAAATATAATAATGATAAGTTACGTTATTTCAAACCGACATAAATAAACCAAAGACAAAGCCAGCAACGAGACATTAGAACGTATTGAATATCAGTTTACAATGCATACTTATTCAAACTTATTCAGACTTGCCGTATAGACGACACAAAGCGCTTCAATGATCACCTCGCTGTAGAAGATACACTCAGCGCCCCTCACCAGCGCTCGGAACAGACTGAAGGCGCCGGCTCACCGGCCGACTGCCGATCGCGGTTGAGAATTAGAGCTGCCAGATTTCCAATGGAAGCAAGCACAGTTCCCGAATGTTCTGTTACGAGAAGTAATCGAGACGCTAGAATTATGTATCCAGTGCAGATTTTAAGAAGACTAATGGGCTGAACAGCCGTTTTTCAAGAACTTGGCATAACATGTGTCCGTCTTGTAATTGATAACATTGATAATCTGGCAGCTCTAATACGTCAGCTGATAGGACCTAATTATCGTGGTCAGCCGCAACTGGCCCATTCTGCCGGCGACTTCAGTTTGTTCTGAGCACTGGTGAGGGGCACTGCGTGTATCTTCTACAGCGAGGTGATCATTGAAGCGTTTTGTGTCGTCTGTACGGCAAGACTGTTATAAGTTTGAATAAGTATGTTCAGTAAACTAGTATTCAATACTCCACTTGTGTCCTTGCTGCCTTTGTCTTTTTATTTTGTATCCGATTTTTTGTCACGAGATTAAGCGATAATAAATCTGCCATGTGCAAGATTTTAAAAACAATTGTAACAAACATTGCACTAGAATCTTCAGTCTTTCCTTTAACATCCCTTGTCGTGAAGCATAATAATGATAAGTTACGTTATATAAAACCGACATAAAGAAACCAAAGACAAAACCAGCAACGAAACAAGTGAACGTATTGAATATCGGTTTACAATACATACTTATTCAAACTTATAACAGACCTGCCGCACAGACGACACAAAACGCTTCAATGATCACCTCGCTGTAGAAGATACACGCAGTGCCCTTACCAGTGCTCAGAACAAACTGAATTCGCCGGCAGAATGGGCCAGTTGCGGCCGACCACGATAATTAGGTCCTATCAGCTGACGTATTAGAGCTGCCAGATTACAATGTTATCAATTACAACACGGACACATGGTATGCCAAGTTCTTTAAAAACGGCTGTTCAGCCCATTAGTCTTCTTAAAATCTGCACTGGATACATAATTCTAGCGTTTCGATTACTTCTCGTAACAGAACATTCGGGAACTGTGCTTGCTTCCATTGGAAATCTGGCAGCTCTAATTGTCAACCGCGATCGGCAGCCGGCCGGTGAGCCGGCGCCTTCAGTCTGTTCCGAGCGCTGGTGAGGGGCGCTGCGTGTATCTTCTACAGCGAGGTGATCATTGAAGCGCTTTGTGTCGTCTATACGGAGAGTCTGTTATAAGTTTGAATAAGAATGTATTGAAAACTGATATTCAATACGTTCTGTTGTCACGTTGCTGGCTTTGTTTTTGGTTTATTTATGTCGGTTTTATATAACGTAACTTATCATTATTATATTTCACGACAAGGTATGTTAAAGAAAAGACTGAAGGTTCTAGACAATAAAAAGACAAAGGCAGCAACGACACAAGTGAAAGTATTGAATACCAGTTCACTGAACATACTTATTCAAAATTATAACAGCCTTGCCGTACAGACGACACACAGCGCTACAACGATCACATCGCTGTAGAAGATGCACGCACCGCCCTTCATCAGTGCTTAGAACAAACTGAAGTCACCGGCCAATTGCGGCCGACCACGATAATCAGGTACTATCAGCTGACGTATTAGAGCTGCCAGATTATTAATGTTATCAATTACAACACGGACACATGGTATGCCAAGTTCTTTAAAAACGGCTGTTCAGCCCATTAGTCTTCTTAAAATCTGAACTGGATACATAATTCTAGCGTTTCGATTACTTCTCGTAACAGAACATTCGGGAACTGTGCTTGCTTCCATTGGAAATCTGGCAGCTCTAATTCTCAACCGCGATCGGCAGCCGGCCGGTGAGCCGGCGCCTTCAGTCTGTTCCGAGCGCTGGTGAGGGGCGCTGCGTGTATCTTCTACAGCGAGGTGATCATTGAAGCGCTTTGTGTCGTCTATACGGAGAGTCTGTTATAAGTTTGAATAAGAATGTATTGGAAACTGATATTCAATACGTTCTGTTGTCACGTTGCTGGCTTTGTCTTTGGTTTATTTATGTCGGTTTTAAATAACGTAACTTATCATTATTATATTTCACAAAGGATGTTAAAGAAAAGACTGAAGATTCTAGACAGAATAAAAAGACAAAGGCACTAACGACACAAGTGAAAGTAATGAATACCAGTTCACTGAACATACTTATTCAAAATTATAACAGACTTGCCGTACAGACACAGCGCTACAACGATCTTATCGCTGTAGAAGATGCACGCACCGCCCTTCACCAGTGCTTAGAACAAACTGAAGTCGCCGGCAGAATGGGCCAGTTGCGGCCGACCACGATAATTAGGTCCTATCAGCTGACGTATTAGAGCTGCCAGATTATCAATGTTATCAATTACAACACGGACACATGGTATGCCAAGTTCTTTAAAAACGGCTGTTCAGCCCATTAGTCTTCTTAAAATCTGCACTGGATACATAATTCTAGCGTCTCGATTACTTCTCGTAATAGAACATTCGGGAGCTGTGCTTGCTTCCATTGGAAATCTGGCAGCTCTAATTCTCAACCGCGATCGGCAGCCGGCCGGTGAGCCGGCGCCTTCAGTCTGTTCCGAGCGCTGGTGAGGGGCGCTGCGTGTATCTTCTACAGCGATAAGATCGTTGTAGCGCTGTGTCTGTACGGCAAGGCTGTTATAATTTTGAATAAGTATGTTCAGTGAACTGGTATTCAATACTTTCACTTGTGTCATTGCTGCCTTTGTCTTTTTATTCTGTCTAGAATCTTCAGTCTTTTCTTTAACATCCCTTGTCGTGAAATAGAATAATGATAAGTTACGTTATATAAAACGGACATAAATAAACCAAAAACAAAGCCAGCAACGAGACAACAGAACGTATTGAATATCAGTTTTCAATATATACTTATTCAAACTTATAACAGACTTGCCGTATAGACGACACAAAGCGCTTCAATGATCACCTCGCTGTAGAAGATACACGCAGCGCCCCTCACCAGCGCTCGGAACAGACTGAAGGCGCCGGCTCACCGGCCGGCTGCCGATCGCGGTTGAGAATTAGAGCTGCCAGATTTTCAATGGAAGCAAGCACAGTTCCCGAATGTACTGTTACGAAAAGTAATCGAGACGCTAGAATTATGTATCCAGTGCAGATTTTAAGAAGACTAATGGGCTGAACAGCCGTTTTTAAAGAACTTGGCATACCATGTGTCCGTGTTGTAATTGATAACATTGATAATCTGGCAGCTCTAATATGTCAGCTGATAGGACCTAATTATCGTGGTCGGCCGCACTTGGCCCATTCTGCCGGCGACTTCAGTTTGTTCTAAGCACTGGTGAAGGGCGGTGCTTGCATCTTCTACAGCGATAAGATCGTTGTAGCGCTGTGTCTGTACGGCAAGGCTGTTATAATTTTGAATAAGTCTCTTCAGTGAACTGGTATTCAATACTTTCACTTGTGTCGTTGCTGCCTTTGTCAATACTTTCCCTTGTGTCGTTGCTGCCTTTGTCTTTTTATTCTGTCTAGAATCTTCAGTCTTTTCTTGAACATCCCTTGTCGTGAAATAGAATAATGATAAGTTACGTTATATAAAACGGACATAAATAAACCAAAGACAAAGCCAGCAACGAGACACTAGAACGTATTGAATATCAGTTTTCAATGCATACTTATTCAAACTTATACAGACTTGCCGTATAGACGACACAAAGCGCTTCAATGATCACCTCGCTGTAGAAGATACACTCAGCGCCCCTCACCAGCGCTCGGAACAGACTGAAGGCGCCGGCTCACCGGCCGGCTGCCGATCGCGGTTGAGAATTAGAGCTGCCAGATTTCCAATGGAAGCAAGCACAGTTCCCGAATGTTCTGTTACGAGAAGTAATCGAGACGCTAGAATTATGTATCCAGTGCAGATTTTAAGAAGACTAATGGGCTGAACAGCCGTTTTTCAAGAACTTGGCATAACATGTGTCCGTCTTGTAATTGATAACATTGATAATCTGGCAGCTCTAATACGTCAGCTGATAGGACCTAATTATCGTGGTCAGCCGCAACTGGCCCATTCTGCCGGCGACTTCAGTTTGTTCTGAGCACTGGTGAGGGGCACTGCGTGTATCTTCTACAGCGAGGTGATCATTGAAGCGTTTTGTGTCGTCTGTACGGCAAGACTGTTATAAGTTTGAATAAGTATGTTCAGTAAACTAGTATTCAATACTTCCACTTGTGTCCTTGCTGCCTTTGTCTTTTTATTTTGTATCCGATTTTTTGTCACGAGATTAAGCGATAATAAATCTGCCATGTGCAAGATTTTAAAAACAATTGTAACAAACATTGCACTAGAATCTTCAGTCTTTCCTTTAACATCCCTTGTCGTGAAGCATAATAATGATAAGTTACGTTATATAAAACCGACATAAAGAAACCAAAGACAAAACCAGCAACGAAACAAGTGAACGTATTGAATATCGGTTTACAATACATACTTATTCAAACTTATAACAGACCTGCCGCACAGACGACACAAAACGCTTCAATGATCACCTCGCTGTAGAAGATACACGCAGTGCCCTTACCAGTGCTCAGAACAAACTGAATTCGCCGGCAGAATGGGCCAGTTGCGGCCGACCACGATAATTAGGTCCTATCAGCTGACGTATTAGAGCTGCCAGATTACAATGTTATCAATTACAACACGGACACATGGTATGCCAAGTTCTTTAAAAACGGCTGTTCAGCCCATTAGTCTTCTTAAAATCTGCACTGGATACATAATTCTAGCGTTTCGATTACTTCTCGTAACAGAACATTCGGGAACTGTGCTTGCTTCCATTGGAAATCTGGCAGCTCTAATTGTCAACCGCGATCGGCAGCCGGCCGGTGAGCCGGCGCCTTCAGTCTGTTCCGAGCGCTGGTGAGGGGCGCTGCGTGTATCTTCTACAGCGAGGTGATCATTGAAGCGCTTTGTGTCGTCTATACGGAGAGTCTGTTATAAGTTTGAATAAGAATGTATTGAAAACTGATATTCAATACGTTCTGTTGTCACGTTGCTGGCTTTGTTTTTGGTTTATTTATGTCGGTTTTATATAACGTAACTTATCATTATTATATTTCACGACAAGGTATGTTAAAGAAAAGACTGAAGGTTCTAGACAATAAAAAGACAAAGGCAGCAACGACACAAGTGAAAGTATTGAATACCAGTTCACTGAACATACTTATTCAAAATTATAACAGCCTTGCCGTACAGACGACACACAGCGCTACAACGATCACATCGCTGTAGAAGATGCACGCACCGCCCTTCATCAGTGCTTAGAACAAACTGAAGTCACCGGCCAATTGCGGCCGACCACGATAATCAGGTACTATCAGCTGACGTATTAGAGCTGCCAGATTATTAATGTTATCAATTACAACACGGACACATGGTATGCCAAGTTCTTTAAAAACGGCTGTTCAGCCCATTAGTCTTCTTAAAATCTGAACTGGATACATAATTCTAGCGTTTCGATTACTTCTCGTAACAGAACATTCGGGAACTGTGCTTGCTTCCATTGGAAATCTGGCAGCTCTAATTCTCAACCGCGATCGGCAGCCGGCCGGTGAGCCGGCGCCTTCAGTCTGTTCCGAGCGCTGGTGAGGGGCGCTGCGTGTATCTTCTACAGCGAGGTGATCATTGAAGCGCTTTGTGTCGTCTATACGGAGAGTCTGTTATAAGTTTGAATAAGAATGTATTGGAAACTGATATTCAATACGTTCTGTTGTCACGTTGCTGGCTTTGTCTTTGGTTTATTTATGTCGGTTTTAAATAACGTAACTTATCATTATTATATTTCACAAAGGATGTTAAAGAAAAGACTGAAGATTCTAGACAGAATAAAAAGACAAAGGCACTAACGACACAAGTGAAAGTAATGAATACCAGTTCACTTAACATACTTATTCAAAATTATAACAGACTTGCCGTACAGACACAGCGCTACAACGATCTTATCGCTGTAGAAGATGCACGCACCGCCCTTCACCAGTGCTTAGAACAAACTGAAGTCGCCGGCAGAATGGGCCAGTTGCGGCCGACCACGATAATTAGGTCCTATCAGCTGACGTATTAGAGCTGCCAGATTATCAATGTTATCAATTACAACACGGACACATGGTATGCCAAGTTCTTTAAAAACGGCTGTTCAGCCCATTAGTCTTCTTAAAATCTGCACTGGATACATAATTCTAGCGTCTCGATTACTTCTCGTAATAGAACATTCGGGAGCTGTGCTTGCTTCCATTGGAAATCTGGCAGCTCTAATTCTCAACCGCGATCGGCAGCCGGCCGGTGAGCCGGCGCCTTCAGTCTGTTCCGAGCGCTGGTGAGGGGCGCTGCGTGTATCTTCTACAGCGATAAGATCGTTGTAGCGCTGTGTCTGTACGGCAAGGCTGTTATAATTTTGAATAAGTATGTTCAGTGAACTGGTATTCAATACTTTCACTTGTGTCATTGCTGCCTTTGTCTTTTTATTCTGTCTAGAATCTTCAGTCTTTTCTTTAACATCCCTTGTCGTGAAATAGAATAATGATAAGTTACGTTATATAAAACGGACATAAATAAACCAAAAACAAAGCCAGCAACGAGACAACAGAACGTATTGAATATCAGTTTTCAATACATACTTATTCAAACTTATAACAGACTTGCCGTATAGACGACACAAAGCGCTTCAATGATCACCTCGCTGTAGAAGATACACGCAGCGCCCCTCACCAGCGCTCGGAACAGACTGAAGGCGCCGGCTCACCGGCCGGCTGCCGATCGCGGTTGAGAATTAGAGCTGCCAGATTTTCAATGGAAGCAAGCACAGTTCCCGAATGTACTGTTACGAAAAGTAATCGAGACGCTAGAATTATGTATCCAGTGCAGATTTTAAGAAGACTAATGGGCTGAACAGCCGTTTTTAAAGAACTTGGCATACCATGTGTCCGTGTTGTAATTGATAACATTGATAATCTGGCAGCTCTAATATGTCAGCTGATAGGACCTAATTATCGTGGTCGGCCGCAACTGGCCCATTCTGCCGGCGACTTCAGTTTGTTCTAAGCACTGGTGAAGGGCGGTGCTTGCATCTTCTACAGCGATAAGATCGTTGTAGCGCTGTGTCTGTACGGCAAGGCTGTTATAATTTTGAATAAGTCTCTTCAGTGAACTGGTATTCAATACTTTCACTTGTGTCGTTGCTGCCTTTGTCAATACTTTCCCTTGTGTCGTTGCTGCCTTTGTCTTTTTATTCTGTCTAGAATCTTCAGTCTTTTCTTTAACATCCCTTGTGAAATATAATAATGATAAGTTACGTTATTTCAAACCGACATAAATAAACCAAAGACAAAGCCAGCAACGAGACATTAGAACGTATTGAATATCAGTTTACAATGCATACTTATTCAAACTTATTCAGACTTGCCGTATAGACGACACAAAGCGCTTCAATGATCACCTCGCTGTAGAAGATACACTCAGCGCCCCTCACCAGCGCTCGGAACAGACTGAAGGCGCCGGCTCACCGGCCGACTGCCGATCGCGGTTGAGAATTAGAGCTGCCAGATTTCCAATGGAAGCAAGCACAGTTCCCGAATGTTCTGTTACGAGAAGTAATCGAGACGCTAGAATTATGTATCCAGTGCAGATTTTAAGAAGACTAATGGGCTGAACAGCCGTTTTTCAAGAACTTGGCATAACATGTGTCCGTCTTGTAATTGATAACATTGATAATCTGGCAGCTCTAATACGTCAGCTGATAGGACCTAATTATCGTGGTCAGCCGCAACTGGCCCATTCTGCCGGCGACTTCAGTTTGTTCTGAGCACTGGTGAGGGGCACTGCGTGTATCTTCTACAGCGAGGTGATCATTGAAGCGTTTTGTGTCGTCTGTACGGCAAGACTGTTATAAGTTTGAATAAGTATGTTCAGTAAACTAGTATTCAATACTCCACTTGTGTCCTTGCTGCCTTTGTCTTTTTATTTTGTATCCGATTTTTTGTCACGAGATTAAGCGATAATAAATCTGCCATGTGCAAGATTTTAAAAACAATTGTAACAAACATTGCACTAGAATCTTCAGTCTTTCCTTTAACATCCCTTGTCGTGAAGCATAATAATGATAAGTTACGTTATATAAAACCGACATAAAGAAACCAAAGACAAAACCAGCAACGAAACAAGTGAACGTATTGAATATCGGTTTACAATACATACTTATTCAAACTTATAACAGACCTGCCGCACAGACGACACAAAACGCTTCAATGATCACCTCGCTGTAGAAGATACACGCAGTGCCCTTACCAGTGCTCAGAACAAACTGAATTCGCCGGCAGAATGGGCCAGTTGCGGCCGACCACGATAATTAGGTCCTATCAGCTGACGTATTAGAGCTGCCAGATTACAATGTTATCAATTACAACACGGACACATGGTATGCCAAGTTCTTTAAAAACGGCTGTTCAGCCCATTAGTCTTCTTAAAATCTGCACTGGATACATAATTCTAGCGTTTCGATTACTTCTCGTAACAGAACATTCGGGAACTGTGCTTGCTTCCATTGGAAATCTGGCAGCTGTAATTGTCAACCGCGATCGGCAGCCGGCCGGTGAGCCGGCGCCTTCAGTCTGTTCCGAGCGCTGGTGAGGGGCGCTGCGTGTATCTTCTACAGCGAGGTGATCATTGAAGCGCTTTGTGTCGTCTATACGGAGAGTCTGTTATAAGTTTGAATAAGAATGTATTGAAAACTGATATTCAATACGTTCTGTTGTCACGTTGCTGGCTTTGTTTTTGGTTTATTTATGTCGGTTTTATATAACGTAACTTATCATTATTATATTTCACGACAAGGTATGTTAAAGAAAAGACTGAAGGTTCTAGACAATAAAAAGACAAAGGCAGCAACGACACAAGTGAAAGTATTGAATACCAGTTCACTGAACATACTTATTCAAAATTATAACAGCCTTGCCGTACAGACGACACACAGCGCTACAACGATCACATCGCTGTAGAAGATGCACGCACCGCCCTTCATCAGTGCTTAGAACAAACTGAAGTCACCGGCCAATTGCGGCCGACCACGATAATCAGGTACTATCAGCTGACGTATTAGAGCTGCCAGATTATTAATGTTATCAATTACAACACGGACACATGGTATGCCAAGTTCTTTAAAAACGGCTGTTCAGCCCATTAGTCTTCTTAAAATCTGCACTGGATACATAATTCTAGCGTTTCGATTACTTCTCGTAACAGAACATTCGGGAACTGTGCTTGCTTCCATTGGAAATCTGGCAGCTCTAATTCTCAACCGCGATCGGCAGCCGGCCGGTGAGCCGGCGCCTTCAGTCTGTTCCGAGCGCTGGTGAGGGGCGCTGCGTGTATCTTCTACAGCGAGGTGATCATTGAAGCGCTTTGTGTCGTCTATACGGAGAGTCTGTTATAAGTTTGAATAAGAATGTATTGGAAACTGATATTCAATACGTTCTGTTGTCACGTTGCTGGCTTTGTCTTTGGTTTATTTATGTCGGTTTTAAATAACGTAACTTATCATTATTATATTTCACAAAGGATGTTAAAGAAAAGACTGAAGATTCTAGACAGAATAAAAAGACAAAGGCACTAACGACACAAGTGAAAGTAATGAATACCAGTTCACTTAACATACTTATTCAAAATTATAACAGACTTGCCGTACAGACACAGCGCTACAACGATCTTATCGCTGTAGAAGATGCACGCACCGCCCTTCACCAGTGCTTAGAACAAACTGAAGTCGCCGGCAGAATGGGCCAGTTGCGGCCGACCACGATAATTAGGTCCTATCAGCTGACGTATTAGAGCTGCCAGATTATCAATGTTATCAATTACAACACGGACACATGGTATGCCAAGTTCTTTAAAAACGGCTGTTCAGCCCATTAGTCTTCTTAAAATCTGCACTGGATACATAATTCTAGCGTCTCGATTACTTCTCGTAATAGAACATTCGGGAGCTGTGCTTGCTTCCATTGGAAATCTGGCAGCTCTAATTCTCAACCGCGATCGGCAGCCGGCCGGTGAGCCGGCGCCTTCAGTCTGTTCCGAGCGCTGGTGAGGGGCGCTGCGTGTATCTTCTACAGCGATAAGATCGTTGTAGCGCTGTGTCTGTACGGCAAGGCTGTTATAATTTTGAATAAGTATGTTCAGTGAACTGGTATTCAATACTTTCACTTGTGTCATTGCTGCCTTTGTCTTTTTATTCTGTCTAGAATCTTCAGTCTTTTCTTTAACATCCCTTGTCGTGAAATAGAATAATGATAAGTTACGTTATATAAAACGGACATAAATAAACCAAAAACAAAGCCAGCAACGAGACAACAGAACGTATTGAATATCAGTTTTCAATACATACTTATTCAAACTTATAACAGACTTGCCGTATAGACGACACAAAGCGCTTCAATGATCACCTCGCTGTAGAAGATACACGCAGCGCCCCTCACCAGCGCTCGGAACAGACTGAAGGCGCCGGCTCACCGGCCGGCTGCCGATCGCGGTTGAGAATTAGAGCTGCCAGATTTTCAATGGAAGCAAGCACAGTTCCCGAATGTACTGTTACGAAAAGTAATCGAGACGCTAGAATTATGTATCCAGTGCAGATTTTAAGAAGACTAATGGGCTGAACAGCCGTTTTTAAAGAACTTGGCATACCATGTGTCCGTGTTGTAATTGATAACATTGATAATCTGGCAGCTCTAATATGTCAGCTGATAGGACCTAATTATCGTGGTCGGCCGCAACTGGCCCATTCTGCCGGCGACTTCAGTTTGTTCTAAGCACTGGTGAAGGGCGGTGCTTGCATCTTCTACAGCGATAAGATCGTTGTAGCGCTGTGTCTGTACGGCAAGGCTGTTATAATTTTGAATAAGTCTCTTCAGTGAACTGGTATTCAATACTTTCACTTGTGTCGTTGCTGCCTTTGTCAATACTTTCCCTTGTGTCGTTGCTGCCTTTGTCTTTTTATTCTGTCTAGAATCTTCAGTCTTTTCTTTAACATCCCTTGTGAAATATAATAGTGATAAGTTACGTTATTTCAAACCGACATAAATAAACCAAAGACAAAGCCAGCAACGAGACATTAGAACGTATTGAATATCAGTTTACAATGCATACTTATTCAAACTTATTCAGACTTGCCGTATAGACGACACAAAGCGCTTCAATGATCACCTCGCTGTAGAAGATACACTCAGCGCCCCTCACCAGCGCTCGGAACAGACTGAAGGCGCCGGCTCACCGGCCGACTGCCGATCGCGGTTGAGAATTAGAGCTGCCAGATTTCCAATGGAAGCAAGCACAGTTCCCGAATGTTCTGTTACGAGAAGTAATCGAGACGCTAGAATTATGTATCCAGTGCAGATTTTAAGAAGACTAATGGGCTGAACAGCCGTTTTTCAAGAACTTGGCATAACATGTGTCCGTCTTGTAATTGATAACATTGATAATCTGGCAGCTCTAATACGTCAGCTGATAGGACCTAATTATCGTGGTCAGCCGCAACTGGCCCATTCTGCCGGCGACTTCAGTTTGTTCTGAGCACTGGTGAGGGGCACTGCGTGTATCTTCTACAGCGAGGTGATCATTGAAGCGTTTTGTGTCGTCTGTACGGCAAGACTGTTATAAGTTTGAATAAGTATGTTCAGTAAACTAGTATTCAATACTCCACTTGTGTCCTTGCTGCCTTTGTCTTTTTATTTTGTATCCGATTTTTTGTCACGAGATTAAGCGATAATAAATCTGCCATGTGCAAGATTTTAAAAACAATTGTAACAAACATTGCACTAGAATCTTCAGTCTTTCCTTTAACATCCCTTGTCGTGAAGCATAATAATGATAAGTTACGTTATATAAAACCGACATAAAGAAACCAAAGACAAAACCAGCAACGAAACAAGTGAACGTATTGAATATCGGTTTACAATACATACTTATTCAAACTTATAACAGACCTGCCGCACAGACGACACAAAACGCTTCAATGATCACCTCGCTGTAGAAGATACACGCAGTGCCCTTACCAGTGCTCAGAACAAACTGAATTCGCCGGCAGAATGGGCCAGTTGCGGCCGACCACGATAATTAGGTCCTATCAGCTGACGTATTAGAGCTGCCAGATTACAATGTTATCAATTACAACACGGACACATGGTATGCCAAGTTCTTTAAAAACGGCTGTTCAGCCCATTAGTCTTCTTAAAATCTGCACTGGATACATAATTCTAGCGTTTCGATTACTTCTCGTAACAGAACATTCGGGAACTGTGCTTGCTTCCATTGGAAATCTGGCAGCTCTAATTGTCAACCGCGATCGGCAGCCGGCCGGTGAGCCGGCGCCTTCAGTCTGTTCCGAGCGCTGGTGAGGGGCGCTGCGTGTATCTTCTACAGCGAGGTGATCATTGAAGCGCTTTGTGTCGTCTATACGGAGAGTCTGTTATAAGTTTGAATAAGAATGTATTGAAAACTGATATTCAATACGTTCTGTTGTCACGTTGCTGGCTTTGTTTTTGGTTTATTTATGTCGGTTTTATATAACGTAACTTATCATTATTATATTTCACGACAAGGTATGTTAAAGAAAAGACTGAAGGTTCTAGACAATAAAAAGACAAAGGCAGCAACGACACAAGTGAAAGTATTGAATACCAGTTCACTGAACATACTTATTCAAAATTATAACAGCCTTGCCGTACAGACGACACACAGCGCTACAACGATCACATCGCTGTAGAAGATGCACGCACCGCCCTTCATCAGTGCTTAGAACAAACTGAAGTCACCGGCCAATTGCGGCCGACCACGATAATCAGGTACTATCAGCTGACGTATTAGAGCTGCCAGATTATTAATGTTATCAATTACAACACGGACACATGGTATGCCAAGTTCTTTAAAAACGGCTGTTCAGCCCATTAGTCTTCTTAAAATCTGAACTGGATACATAATTCTAGCGTTTCGATTACTTCTCGTAACAGAACATTCGGGAACTGTGCTTGCTTCCATTGGAAATCTGGCAGCTCTAATTCTCAACCGCGATCGGCAGCCGGCCGGTGAGCCGGCGCCTTCAGTCTGTTCCGAGCGCTGGTGAGGGGCGCTGCGTGTATCTTCTACAGCGAGGTGATCATTGAAGCGCTTTGTGTCGTCTATACGGAGAGTCTGTTATAAGTTTGAATAAGAATGTATTGGAAACTGATATTCAATACGTTCTGTTGTCACGTTGTAACCTGGCCCCGGCTTTGCGGCGGCTGTGACTTCGGCCAGTAAGGGGAGTAGCGCCCCCTCGGCCCCAGCTTGACGCGCGTTTGACCTGGACTTGCTTTGGTTGCCGGATGGATTGCCTGCTGGATTGGCCCCGCAGGGGGTTGGCAGTGGCCTGGGTCGCTGTTGGACTGGGCTCCTTGGGCCCTCGCCCCGCGGCGGCCCTGGCCTCGGCCGGCAAGGGGAGTAGCGCCCCCTCGGCCCCAGCTTGACCCACGCTTGCTTACGATTTTTGATCACTGGATGGACAGATGGTACGGCCCGACTTTTCTTGGTTTCCGTGGTTTTGTTTCTCTTGAGCGGTCTTTGTTTGCTTTTGCTTTGCTTCTCACCGGATGTCCGCGTTTCGTTCGATCACAGCTTTCTGATTCCTTTCCCCCTTTTTTTTCGTTGTTTTTTGCACCCGCAGGAACACAGCCGAGTTGGGCTAGTGTAAGGGGAGTGGCGTCCCCTCGGGTACCAGCCGGTTTTACTAGGCTAGGCGAGCCGACCCGTACCCCAGGACAACGGGATCCTGGAGGTTGAGCCCCCCACCGTGCGGAGCCAGTCGCGGTGGCTGGGCAACACGCCTCTTTGGCCCTGAGTTCTGTAAGGGCGGGACACTCAGTGGGGCGCCGCACTTGAGGAGCCATTCCCAGTCGTGACGCCGCCGGGGGTGGTGTCGGAGAGGTGTCGCCGGCGGGTTTCGGGCACTTGTGCTCGTCCTCCGTCGGTGGGACTGATCTGTCGCTGCCCCTGGCGGTGACTCGGCAAGGCGTCAAGGGAGGAGGCGGTATCCGACCGTGGGGGGTGGTGAGTCTATCTCTCCCCCGCGGAAGGTGCCGCCAAGTCCCGTACAGTCAGCTCGGCCGTCCTAGGCCTTGTAGCGGCGCCGTTGCGGAGCGTCGGCGGCCGAGCTGGCGGAGACCAACTCTTTCACATGGATAACTTGACCGATCCCCCTTCCCCCCAGTCCAATCCCTCGGCCTCGGCCGATCCTCGCCCGTTGGCCTCGGCCGACAGGCGAACGGTGCTCGACAAAGGTCCACGATCTCCTAAGATCCTTATCTTCCGGAGCGCAGACAGGGAGCTGAGCTCTCTGTCGCCCTTCCAGCGGAAGGATGGCTGCGACCGGTTTGGTTCAATCGTTCGTTGCGACCGGATGCGTGATGGCGCGCTGGAGGTCGAGTTCAGGAAAAGCGAGGAGGCGGCGAAAGCGTTGGACGCTACTCGCTTCGTGTTCTCCGAGGGACGGGCATCCGGCCGGAGGCTCGTCTCCATCCCGCTTACAGTGGAACCTCACCGATCTAAGAACTCCTCACGAGGGGTCATTAACTGTTTCGATCTGAGGGGAGTGAGCGACGAGGACATTGCGGACGGGCTCGCCGATTTCGGCGTGACAGCGGCTCGCCGCATCATGACGAAGAGAGGCACGGTCTCGACCAACAACATCATTCTGACGTTTGACTCGACTGACTTGCCGAGTGAGATTCGTGTGGGCTACGTGAAGGTTCGCGTACGGCCTTTCGTCCCAGCGCCCATGCGCTGCTTCCGCTGCCAACGTTTCGGCCACACAAAGGACAACTGCCGAGGAAGACCCACGTGCTCCAAGTGTGCTTCGCAGGACCACACTGACGAAACCTGTGACTCGGAGACCCCCCGATGCGTCAACTGCGGAGAGGGGCAGACGCCGCACTCCGCGTATGATAGGTCTTGCCCTGCATACGTCAAGGAGAAAGAGATCATGACCATCAAGGCTACCAGAAATTTGTCTTTCAAAGAGGCCCGGGAGGTGTACAACCAGAGTCACCCGAAGACCTCGTATGCCCAGAAGGTGAGAGTCACAAACTCTACCGATGCCTCCCAGATGAGTGTAGCACAGCTCGTGCAGCTTCTCAAACGATTCGGCCTCACCGTCGTAGCCACTGGTGACTCAGCGGACACCACGGCGCCTCGTGCGCCGCCGAGCAACACAGAGCAGGCTGCTCTAGAGTCAGTGTGGGGTCCACCCAGTCCCGCTCCAGCCGCGAACGGTGATGGAGACGGCTGGGCCGTCGTCCAGCGCCGACAGGGTGGTCGGCGCCCCCCGGCGCAGGGTAAGGCGCCACCCACCCCGCCCCGCCCCCGACCGCCCACGGCGGTGCAGGAGGCGCTGCGGCGGGGGGAGGAGGAGAGGAAGGCACGCGAGGCGAGGAGGGCTCGCCTCGTCCAGAAGGCCCTCGAGGCTAAGGAAGCCTCGTCTGCCGACTCCGCCTCCGGGAGTGCCAAAGCGGCTGTTGCCGCTGACACCCCGGAGACACCCGAGGCGGGGACTCGGCCCATCATGGGTCCCCCGCCGCCTCCTCCACCTCCGCAGCGGCGGCCACCACCGCCGCTGCCAGAGACGCCTGTGTCGAGGACACAGGCCGCCGCCTCGACATCCCCGTCGGGGCGGCAACAGACCTCCGCGGCTCCAGGGCGCCTCGCCAAGCGGCAGACGCCCCCGAGCTGGTCACCCTCGGAGGGTGACGCCCCCCGGGCGAAAAAGCCCCAGCAGGGCTCGAGCCACGCCCGATCTGCCTCTGCTGAAGGGAGGCTACACCGAGAGGGCTCGGGGCATCCCCGTATCCGTTACGGGGGGAGCGCCTCCTCGGAGTTAGAGGACCTAGTCTAGTCTTTCAGTCTAGTCATTTCCTCTTTTATCCTTTTATCTTTTTCGCGCTATTGCGCTTTTTTACCAGGTGCATTTCTCTCGGTGCTTTTTACCTTTTTTGTGGTCAGTCAGGTATCTGTGTGCGCCTTTGCCTCATGTTATACGCGCCCTTTTTGCGCCTTTTTAACCACGCCTTTTATTCTACAGTGGAACTGTAGAGGCCTCCGGGCCAACTACCAGGACCTACAGTCTCTTATCCGTTGGCGCACACCCCTTGTTTTAGGTCTCCAGGAGACCAAGCTAGCGCCAAACGTTACCTTTGCCATCAAGGGCTACTCTGTTTTTAGAAGAGACTTAGACACCCCGACCATTGCCCATGGAGGTGTACTTTTGGCAGTGCACCACAGTGTGCCCGCACGTCAGGTTCCGCTGCAGACTCCTCTGCAGGCGGTAGCCGCTAGAGTTGATTTCAACCACCGGGAGCTGACAGTCTGTTCTTTATACCTTCCACCAGGTATAGCGCTCCCGGTGGTTGAGCTGCATCGACTTGTCGATGAGCTTCCACCTCCGGTCCTGGTAGTCGGCGATTTTAATGCCCATAGCCTGGCGTGGGGATGCGACACGACTGGCACTCGTGGTCGACTTTTAGAATCTTTTATCCGCGATGAGGCGCTGTGTATTTTAAATACAGGACAGCGCACCCATTTTACAACACCCTCCGGTCAAACATCGGCTCTGGACCTGAGCTTAGTCAGTCCGCGGCTAGCTCAGCTTTTTACCTGGTCCGTCCATGACGACCCACTCGGGAGCGACCACTTCCCAGTGTGGCTGGAGCACCAGGAGTCCCCAGTGTCAGGCAACCGTCCACCCAGGTGGAATGTTCGGAAGGCCGACTGGGGCGAATTCCAGGCCGCCGTAGAGGCCACGGTTTTATCCAGAGCCGACGCCTCTGTGATGTCTACAGAGGATTTTACATGTTTACTCATTGACTCCGCAAACAGGTGCATACCCAAGACGTCGAGTCAGCCTCGTCGTCCTCCGGTCCCGTGGTGGACCAAGGAATGCAGAGATGCGATTCGTGCCAGGAAGCGCGCTTTTAGAAAGTTTGACCGGAGCAGTACTACTGAGAACCTCATCGCTTTTAAGAAAGCGCGGGCTTTTGCCCGTCGCGTTTTAAAAGAGGCAAAGGCTGTTTCATGGCGCACGTACGTGAGTTCCTTGAACCGTTTTACTCCTACGACCCAGATATGGGCACGCATGAAGCGCATTGAAGGCCGGTTCAGCTCTGTTCCGCTTCCGGTTTTAAGAGTGAACAACACGGACATATCCCACCCTTTAGATGTCGCAGAGACGATAGGCCGTGCACTCTATCAGCGCTGCTGAGGAGAGCCGTCCTCACGACCTGCACCAGCCGCCGTGGACTTCAGCACAGCTGAAAATTTGGTGTACAACGAGCCTTTCTCTATGGCTGAGCTCACGTCTGCCATCAGCTCGTTGCGCAGCGTCTCAGAAGGTCCGGATGCTGTCCACAACGACATGCTCCGTCATCTCCCGGCAGTTGCCCTCGAGGCGCTGCTAGCAACTTTCAATTCGCTTTGGGAGACTGGCACTTTCCCTGAGACCTGGCGGGAAGCCACTATCATTCCTATCTTGAAGGCTGGCAAGTCGGGACATGACCCTCTCCACTATCGGCCCATCTCTCTCACATCATCGCTTTCAAAGCTGATTGAGAAGATGGTCAATGTGCGTCTTAGCTGGTTTCTGGAACATCACGGTGTTTTTACAAACGCCCAGTGCGGTTTTAGAAAGCACCGCAGCCCTGTTGACCACATTTTAGCCCTCGACACCGAGATACGCACCTGTTTTACTGAAAAGAAGCACCTTGGAGCACTGTTCTTTGATATTGAGGCGGCCTATGATACAGTGTTACGACACAGAATACTTTCCAAAGTACACAAGTACGGCATACGCGGCCGGATGGGCCTCTTTATCAAGAACTTTTTATCGGGTCGTCGGTTCAAAGTCCGAGTTGGCAGTAGTCTTTCGAGCAGTTTTACTCAAGAGAACGGAGTTCCCCAAGGCGGAGTTCTCAGTGTGGCGCTGTTCGCTGTGGCGATCAATGATATTGGCGACAAACTTGCACCATCAATCGGCAGATCGCTATTTGTCGATGATTTCGCGATCTGGTTTTCTGCCACGACCGCCCGTCACGTTGCCAGACAGTTGCAGCTCGCTGTAACCCGTCTAGAGAGGTGGAGCGACGACAACGGCCTACGTTTTTCAACAACGAAGACCGTCGCTATGCACTTTTGCCGCCGCCGCTGCGACGACTTAGCCTTGGGAATCAAGCTCCGTGGACAGGTGATTCCTACTCGGCCGGTGGCAAAGTTTCTTGGGAATATTTTTTGACAGTCGTTTGACGTATAGAGAACATTTTAGAACGCTTCGGGAACGATGTTTTAAATCCCTGAACGTTTTAAAATGTGTCGCCCGCACATCTTATGGTGCGGACCGCAGGACGCTCCTTCTTTTATATCGGTCGATCGTCCGATCGAAACTGGATTACGCATGCTTTGTTTACGACTCTGCCAGCGAATCCAGTAAAAAGGCTCTTGACTCCGTGCACCACGCGGCGCTACGTGTTGCCACAGGTGCATTCCGCACGTCGCCCAAGAGCAGCCTCCTCGCCGAGGCACACGAACCGCCACTATCTCTCCGCCGTCAGATGCTGGGGATGAGGTACGCACTGAAACTCCGCCAGTTCCCAGGACATCCGACGTATCCGTACGTCTTTTCTCCTGATTTTAATCGTCTTGACAGATTGCGACAATCGGTCTCCTTCGGATTGCGCATAAAAGAGCTCTTTTCTACAGTCAACATAGAGTTCCGTGAAGTGCGACGTACGTGGGGTACGCCCTCTCCGCCATGGAAATACGCTCCAGCGCAAGTAGACCTCACGCTCTCTGAGGTCAAGAAGGACGACCTGCCGCCATGTGTGCAACGAGCACGGGCATTGGAACACATTGCGTCATACGACGGTTTTATCTCGGTGTTTACGGACGGCTCGAAAACGGAGGACGGCGTCGGCTGCGCTTTCGTGGCTGGTCGCGACACGCGCACTTTTTCATTGCCTTCCTCTGCCTCCGTTTTCTCATCCGAGCTCGTTGCAATCGAGAAGGCGTTGTGTTTTATCGAGGTGTCTGACAACTTGTCTTACCTCATTTTATCGGATTCTCTCAGCAGCCTGCTGGCTATACGGAGGTTCAACCCAGACAATCCGATAGTCCAAGACATTTTATCTCGGCTCACGTCGGTGGAGCAGTCAGGCAAAACTATTAAGTTTTGCTGGATTCCAAGCCATGTGGGTATAACTGGCAATGAGCTCGCCGACGCGGCCGCGAGACGCGCGGCCGCGGCTCCATGCCTTCGGCGTTTGCCCCTGCCGGCTCGTGATTTTTACCCAGCCATCCAAACCTTCACGATGTCAAGCTGGCAGGCAGAGTGGCATCTCCAAGGATCTGGGAAGCTGCGGAGCGTGAAGCCTACCTTGGAGCCCTGGCAGTCTTGCTTCCAAAGCAACAGGCACCAGGAAGTGGCCCTCTGCAGATTACGTATTGGTCATACGTACGCGACTCATGGCTATCTCCTCCGTGGAGAGGAACAACCCACATGCAGTCGGTGTGCCGTGCCTCTCACTGTCTCTCACGTGCTTTTATCTTGTCCTCTCGCTGAACCGAACCGGATACGCTATCTCGGGCGCATCGCTCCGGATACCACTATCCGCCACCTTCTGGGTGACGACTCACCCTGGGTTTTATCCGGCAATATTTTTTCCTTTATCCGCTCGATCAACTTCCAAGCGATTTACTCGACCTGACATTAAATCCAACTAGTCCTCTCTAGTCCTTACATCTAGTCAGTTGTCTAGGACGACACTCTTGCGCTGCTTTATCTTTTACCTTGCTGTTTTATATCGAGTCTTTTACTTTTTAGTCTTCGTATCTAGAAGGTTCTCTCTTTTGACACACTTGTTTTATTAAAACGACGTTATGGGCGCAAAATGACCTAAGTAGTCGGCGCGCCCTAAAGCCCCAATTAACAAACAAACTGTTGTCACGTTGCTGGCTATGTTTTTGGTTTATTTATGTCGGTTTTATATAACGTAACTTATCATTATTATATTTCACGACAAGGGATGTTAAAGAAAAGACTGAAGGTTCTAGACAATAAAAAGACAAAGGCAGCAACGACACAAGTGAAAGTATTGAATACCAGTTCACTGAACATACTTATTCAAAATTATAACAGCCTTGCCGTACAGACGACACACAGCGCTACAACGATCACATCGCTGTAGAAGATGCACGCACCGCCCTTCATCAGTGCTTAGAACAAACTGAAGTCGCCGGCCAATTGCGGCCGACCACGATAATCAGGTACTATCAGCTGACGTATTAGAGCTGCCAGATTATTAATGTTATCAATTACAACACGGACACATGGTATGCCAAGTTCTTTAAAAACGGCTGTTCAGCCCATTAGTCTTCTTAAAATCTGCACTGGATACATAATTCTAGCGTCTCGATTACTTCTCGTAACAGAACATTCGGGAACTGTGCTTGCTTTCATTGGAAATCTGGCAGCTCTAATTCTCAACCGCGATCGGCAGCCGGCCGGTGAGCCGGCGCCTTCAGTCTGTTCCGAGCGCTGGTGAGGGGTGCTGCGTGTAACTTCTACAGCGATAAGATCGTTGTAGCGCTGTGTCTGTACGGCAAGGCTGTTATAATTTTGAATAAGTATGTTCAGTGAACTGGTATTCAATACTTTCACTTGTGTCGTTGCTGCCTTTGTCTTTTTATTGTCTAGAACCTTCAGTCTTTTCTTTAACATCCCTTGTCGTGAAATATAATAATGATAAGTTACGTTATATAAAACCGACATAAATAAACCAAAAACAAAGCCAGCAACGTGACAACAGAACGTATTGAATATCAGTTTCCAATACATTCTTATTCAAACTTATAACAGACTCTCCGTATAGACGACACAAAGCGCTTCAATGATCACCTCGCTGTAGAAGATACACGCAGCGCCCCTCACCAGCGCTCGGAACAGACTGAAGGCGCCGGCTCACCGGCCGGCTGCCGATCGCGGTTGAGAATTAGAGCTGCTAGATTTCCAATGGAAGCAAGCACAGTTCCCGAATGTTCTGTTACGAGAAGTAATCGAAACGCTAGAATTATGTATCCAGTTCAGATTTTAAGAAGACTAATGGGCTGAACAGCCGTTTTTAAAGAACTTGGCATACCATGTGTCCGTGTTGTAATTGATAACATTGATAATCTGGCAGCTCTAATACGTCAGCTGATAGGAACTAATTATCGTGGTCGGCCGCAACTGTCCCATTCTGCCGGCGAATTCAGTTTGTTCTGAGCACTGGTAAGGGGCACTGCGTGTATCTTCTGCAGCGAGGTGATCATTGAAGCGTTTTGTGTCGTCTGTGCGGCAAGTCTGTTATAAGTTTCAATAAGTATGTATTGTAAACCGATATTCAATACGTTCACTTGTTTCGTTGCTGGCTTTGTCTTTGGTTTATTTATGTCGGTTTTAAATAACGTATCTTATCATTATTATATTTCAGAAGGGATGTTAAAGAAAAGACTGAAGGTTCTAGACAATAAAAAGACAAAGGTACCAACGACACAAGTGAAAGTATTGAATACCAGTTCACTGAACATACTTATTCAAAATTATAACAGCCTTGCCGTACAGACACAGCGATACAACGATCTTATCGCTGTAGTAGATGCACGCACCGCCCTTCACCAGTGCTTAGAACAAACTGAAGTCGCCGGCAGAATGGGCCAGTTGCGGCCGACCACGATAATAAGGTCCTATCAGCTGACGTATTAGAGCTGCCAGATTATCAATGTTATCAATTACAACACGGACACATGGTATGCCAAGTTCTTTAAAAACGGCTGTTCAGCCCATTAGTCTTCTTAAAATCTGCACTGGATACATAATTCTAGCGTCTCGATTACTTCTCGTAACAGAACATTCGAGAACTGTGCTTGCTTCCATTGAAAATCTGGCAGCTCTAATTCTCAACCGCGATCGGCAGCCGGCCGGTGAGCCGGCGCCTTCAGTCTGCTCCGAGCGCTGGTGAGGGGCGCTGCGTGTATCTTCTACAGCGAAGTGATCATTGAAGCGCTTTGTGTCGTCTATACGGCAAGTCTGTTATAAGTTTTAATAAGTATGCATTGTAAACTGATATTCAATAAATACGTTCTGTTGTCTCGTTGCTGGCTTTGTCTTTGGTTTATTTATGTCGGTTTTAAATAACGTAACTTATCATTATTATATTTCACAAGGGATGTTAAAGAAAAGACTGAAGATTCTAGACAGAATAAAAAGACAAAGGCACCAACGACACAAGTGAAAGTATTGTTCGCCGCCTGACCCTGACCCGGGCGGTCACGCGCGGGGTCGCTCCGCGGTGTGCTGGTCGGCCCACCTGACCTCCGCCCGGCGGGCGGCTGTGGTGTGCCCCAAAACAGTCACTCCGTCGTGACACCAGTGAGATTGCTTGCGAAAGCCGTTCGCGTGCATCAGTGGCTGGGACATAGTGCATCGACTGCAAGCCATGTCTAGTCGCCAGAAGCCCGGTGCGCCTGCCGATGGGAAGGGACAGCGGCCACGCAGCCGGTTACCGCCCCACGCCCCTGGCGGTCGGCCGGCCGCCGGCCCGGCTCGGAGCTCGCCGGCCGACCCGACGCCCACTGGGCCCGGCGGCGCCCCCCATCGCAGTGGCGCACTCAGCGGCAGCCGTGGGCAGGTGGACGTCCGGTCCATGGTCAACCGCCTAAATCGTCAGCGGAGCCCAGCCAAACGACAACGAGCGGTCAGTGCCGGTACCAGCTCGGACACATCCGCAGATGATGGAGACTGCAGTACCGACCAGCAGCTGGGTCCAATTCAGCAGTTCTTGCAGCGCGCGCTAGACAAACAGACGGCAGAGCTGACCGAGCGCTTCGAGAACACTGTGGCCGGTCTCAGGGAGGAGATCACCGGGCTCTGTCAGCGAGTCGTCGAGCTGGAGAGCCACGTCAACGACCAGGGCAACGTCATTCAGCAGTTGCACGAAGCCGTCGACTCCCGGGACAGCAGGATCCACTTTATGGAGGATGAACTGGAAGAGCTTCGGCGCGAGGGGAACACTCCGTATTTAGTGCTGGACGGCCCTGGCCTCCCTGGCCTACCCCCGGAGCTAGAGGAGGAGCCCTGGAAGGAGGATGTCGCGGCTACCACCAGAGCCGTACTACAGCAGCACGTGCCATCGGTGACAGTTCATGAGGAGGACATCGTGCAATGCTACCGGACGGCGCGAGGCAAGAAAATCGTGTGCCGGTTCGCTAGGTGGGGACCCGGTAGCACCCGAGACGCTATCTACGACGCTCGCACTCATCTGCAGAGAGACGGGAATGGAGCCCGACGACAGCCACAAGATCAGATCTACATCAACGAGATGCTGACCACGGGAGCACACAAAGCGTTCATGAAGCTGCGTGCCGCGCGTAAGAGAGGTGAAATAAGCAGTGTGCATACCAGGCATGGCCTCATTTACGTGCGCATGATCCCACATGGTCAAAAAATATGCGTGCGGAACCGCATTCAATGCGAACGAGTGCTGCGCGGCGAGTATTGAATAGTGAGTACCGCCGACCGGCGCCGGGAGTGCTGGCGCCGCCCGTGCGCCGGCCTCCCTGCCCGTGGGGTTGGCCGAGGTCACACAGTGCTGAGTCGACGGCCGAGCGGCCGGGGCGGGTGTGCTGGGGGGTGACGTCACGCCGGGATTGCTGGGACGGGACGGTGAGACTCCGGACAGCGCAGTCTGAGGAGGTGAGCATGGGTGGGGAGGGGATCGACGGCTGCCTTTTAGAGGAAGGTCAATATGCGGTGTGTCATTTGGACTTCCCTTATGGCTGGGATGTGTTTGATAGTCCATATAGCTGGTCGGTTTCGTTTATCTCTAGATGCCAGAGTTAAACATTGTTACATTTAACACCAGAGGGTTGAGGTCAATGTCAAAAAGAAGGTCTCTGTTTAGGTTTTTCCATCGGCACTATCCGAATCATATAATAGTGCTACAAGAGTCACACAGCAGTGTGCATGATTACACTTACTGGCAAGCAGAACGGGGTAGCCCCATATATTTGTCGCACGGGCCCAGTACCCACGATGGCGGTGTGGCGGTGTTATTACCCAGATCCCTAACCTTTGATGTCACTGTGTTGCACAACGATAATGATGGCCGGCTTCTCGTCCTTGGTTTTAATCACGAGATTCTTAAATTTGCGCTGCTCGCAGTATATGCACCCACACAGGGACATAGTCAGCAGCAACTCACTTTTTTTAGTAAGATGAAACAAAGGTTAGACGTCATTTACGAGGAAGGTTACACAGAAATTTGTATGGCTGGGGATTTCAATGTCCAGCTTTCTCCCCTAGACATACAAGTAGGTCGATTTAGAAATAAAAGACCGGCGCAAACACTAAGAAGCATGTTAGAGGACTGCAGTCTGGTCGATGTTTGGCGGGAGCGGCATGCAAATACTCGACGGTATACATGGCGAAGATACAATCCGGTGCAAGGATCCCGTATAGACTATATCTTTGTATCTCAGAGCATGTCGGCTAATAGTGTAATTAGAAGGGCTGAGATCAAACCGTGTATTTACAGTGATCACAGTCTTGTTAATCTAGAAATGAGCGTGCACACGAATGATAGGGGTAGGGGCCTGTTCCGCTTCGATAACCGCCTGTTAGAAGACCTACAGTTCGTTCACGAGGCGAGGCAGGAGATTATGAAGGCTAATGGCGGCCAGGGACTCTATGAGGGAATTGTTGATCTGGGATTAAAAATAGAAATGTTACTAAGTGAGATCAGGGTGCGTAGTATGAAAATTAGTAAACATAAGGCTCAAGAAAGACGAAAAGAATATAATGCACTCATTGGCGACTTGGATAAGCTTCAACAAGAGATAGCGGAAAACCCATCAGCTGAGCGAGTAGATAGGTGCAGGGCGTTACAAGAAACCTTGGACCGAGCGGAAGAAGAAAAAGGTAAGATTGCCATGATACGATCGGGGGCTAGGTGGTTAGAAGAAGGGGAGAGGCCAACAAAATACTTTTTGAGGCTATGCGAACGTAGAAACAAAGAGAAAAGTATACATGTTTTGCAGCGAACTGACGGGGAAATTATCACAGGAAATAGAGAAATTCTTAATTATTGCAAGGATTATTTCGAAGGCTTGTATGCTACTCAAGCTTTGGCTGACGGGCCGCCCGATGTGGCCCGTTTTCTGATACCCGCAGATTTTCCCAGACTGAGCCAGGCAGATAGAAGAAAATGTGATGGCGACATAAGTAAAGAGGAATGTGAAATAGCATTAAAAGGGATGATGAATAATAAAGCCCCGTCCGTCTCCGGATTCTCTAAGGAATTTTTCCTACACTTTTGGCAAGAAATGGGTGATCTCGTTGTTTTATACATTAACCAGGCTAGGGAAGAGGGTACTTTTTTCATCACCCAGCGTAGGGGAGTAATAACTCTAATCCCAAAGAAAGGCGACCCCAAGCTTATCCAGAATAAACGACCAATTTGTTTACTCGATATCATCTACAAGATAGTGGCGAAGGTTCTAGCAAATCGCACGATGTCGGTCATTCGCGACATCGTGTCGCCGGATCAGACAGGGTCAATACGCGGTAGGTATATTGGGACGAACCTCCGAACCATCGCTGATGTGATTCATTACACTAACGCGGACAAGCTAGAAGGAATAATTATGGCCCTCGATTTCCGCAATGCTTTCAATAGTGTTGAGCACGAGTTTCTGTATGAAGTTTTAAAACTGTTTAACTTCGGCGAAAATTTCATTCAATGGGTTAAACTTTTGCACAACGGTGAACCGTTGCAGAGATAAAAAATACTTTATATTTCAATATTTAGGGAAACCTAAAAATTTGCATGACCCATATCTCATGACCCCTGCGACCTAGAGACTAAAAATTCGCTGGGACGTAGTAGTGCCCATAGGTCAACTTGCATGCCAAATTTGAGCAAAATCGGAGAGGTCATGGTGAACATGCCTAGGTGATCTGTCATGGAATTGCCCTTCAATGATCACCTCGCTGCAGAAGATACACGCAGTGCCCCTTACCAGTGCTCAGAACAAACTGAATTCGCCGGCAGAATGGGCCAGTTGCGGCCGACCACGATAATTAGGTCCTATCAGCTGACGTATTAGAGCTGCCAGATTATCAATGTTATCAATTACAACACGGACACATGGTATGCCAAGTTCTTTAAAAACGGCTGTTCAGCCCATTAGTCTTCTTAAAATCTGCACTGGATACATAATTCTAGCGTTTCGATTACTTCTCGTAACAGAACATTCGGGAACTGTGCTTGCTTCCATTGGAAATCTGGCAGCTCTAATTCTCAACCGCGATCGGCAGCCGGCCGGTGAGCCGGCACCTTCAGTCTATTCCGAGCGCTGGTGAGGGGTGCTGCGTGTAACTTCTACAGCGAGGTGATCATTGAAGCGCTTTGTGTCGTCTATTCGGCAAGTCTGTTATAAGTTTGAATAAGTATGTATTGAAAACTGATATTCAATACGTTCTGTTGTCACGTTGCTGGCTTTGTTTTTGGTTTATTTATGTCGGTTTTATATAACGTAACTTATCATTATTCTATTTCACGACAGGGGATGTTAAAGAAAAGACTGAAAATTCTAGACAGAATAAAAAGACAAAGGCAGCAACGACAAAAGTGAAAGTATTGAATACCAGTTCACTGAACATACTTATTCAAAATTATAACAGCCTTGCCGTACAGACGACACACAGCGCTACAACGATCACATCGCTGTAAAGATGCACGCACCGCCCTTCACCAGTGTTTAGAACAAACTGAAGTCGCCGGCCAGTTGCAACCGACCACGATAATTAGGTCCTATCAGCTGACGTATTAGAGCTGCCAGATTATCAATGTTATCAATTACAACACGGACACATGGTATGCCTAGTTCTTTAAAAACGGCTGTTCAGCCCATTAGTCTTCTTAAAATCTGCACTGCATACATAATTCTAGCGTTTCGATTACTTCTCGTAACAAAACATTCGGGAACTGTGCTTGCTTCCATTAAAAATCTGGCAGCTCTAATTCTCAACCGCGATCGGCAGCCGGCCGGTGAGCCGGCACCTTCAGTCTGTTCCGAGCGCTGGTGAGGGGCGCTGCGTGTATCTTCTACAGCGAGGTGATCATTTAAGCGCCTTGTGACGTCTATATGGCAAGTCTGTTATAAGTTTGAATAAGTATGCATTGTAAACTGATATTCAATACGTTCTGTTGTCTCGTTGCTGGCTTTGTCTTTGGTTTATTTATGTCGGTTTTAAATAACGTAACTTATCATTATTATATTTCACGACAAGGGATGTTAAAGAAAAGACTGAAGGTTCTAGACAATAAAAAGACAAAGGCAGCAACGACACAAGTGAAAGTATTGAATACCAGTTCACTGAACATACTTATTCAAAATTATAACAGCCTTGCCGTACAGACGACACACAGCGCTACAACGATCACATCGCTGTAGAAGATGCACGCACCGCCCTTCATCAGTGCTTAGAACAAACTGAAGTCGCCGGCCAATTGCGGCCGACCACGATAATTAGGTACTATCAGCTGACGTATTAGAGCTGCCAGATTATCAATGTTATCAATTACAACACGGACACATGGTATGCCAAGTTCTTTAAAAACGGCTGTTCAGCCCATTAGTCTTCTTAAAATCTGCACTGGATACATAATTCTAGCGTTTCGATTACTTCTCGTAACAGAACATTCGGGAACTCTGCTTGCTTCCATTGGAAATCTGGCAGCTCTAATTCTCAACCGCGATCGGCAGCCGGCCGGTGAGCCGGCGCCTTCAGTTTGTTCTAAACACTGGTGAAGGGCGGTGCGTGCATCTTTACAGCGATGTGATCGTTGTAGCGCTGTGTGTCGTCTGTACGGCAAGGCTGTTATAATTTTGAATAAGTATGTTCATTGAACTGGTATTCAATACTTTCACTTTTGTCGTTGCTGCCTTTGTCTTTTTATTCTGTCTAGAATTTTCAGTCTTTTCTTTAACATCCCTTGTCGTGAAATAGAATAATGATAAGTTACGTTATATAAAACCGACATAAATAAACCAAAAACAAAGCCAGCAACGTGACAACAGAACGTATTGAATATCAGTTTTCAATACATACTTATTCAAACTTATAACAGACTTGCCGTATAGACGACACAAAGCGCTTGAATGATCACCTCGCTGTAGAAGTTACACGCAGGACCCCTCACCAGCGCTCGGAACAGACTGAAGGTGCCGGCTCACCGGCCGGCTGCCGATCGCGGTTGAGAATTAGAGCTGCCAGATTTTTAATGGAAGCAAGCACAGTTCCCGAATGTTTTGTTACGAGAAGTAATCGAAACGCTAGAATTATGTATCCAGTGCAGATTTTAAGAAGACTAATGGGCTGAACAGCCGTTTTTAAAGAACTTGGCATACCATGTGTCCGTGTTGTAATTGATAACATTGATAATCTGGCAGCTCTTATACGTCAGCTGATAGTACCTAATTATCGTGGTCGGCCGCAATTGGCCGGCGACTTCAGTTTGTTCTTAGCACTGATGAAGGGCGGTGCGTGCATCTTCTACAGCGATGTGATCGTTGTAGCGCTGTGTGTCGTCTGTACGGCAAGGCTGTTATAATTTTGAATAAGTATGTTCAGTGAACTGGTATTCAATACTTTCACTTTTGTCGTTGCTGCCTTTGTCTTTTTATTCTGTCTAGAATTTTCAGTCTTTTCTTTAACATCCCTTGTCGTGAAATAGAATAATGATAAGTTACGTTATATAAAACCGACATAAATAAACCAAAAACAAAGCCAGTAACGTGACAACAGAACGTATTGAATATCAGTTTTCAATACATACTTATTCAAACTTATAACAGACTTGCCGAATAGACGACACAAAGCGCTTCAATGATCACCTCGCTGTAGAAGTTACACGCAGCACCCCTCACCAGCGCTCGGAACAGACTGAAGGTGCCGGCTCACCGGCCGGCTGCCGATCGCGGTTGAGAATTAGAGCTGCCAGATTTTCAATGGAAGCAAGCACAGTTCCCGAATGTTCTGTTACGAGAAGTAATCGAAACGCTAGAATTATGTATCCAGTGCAGATTTTAAGAAGACTAATGGGCTGAACAGCCGTTTTTAAAGAACTTGGCATACCATGTGTCCGTGTTGTAATTGATAACATTGATAATCTGGCAGCTCTAATACGTCAGCTGATAGGACCTAATTATCGTGGTCGGCCGCAACTGGCCCATTCTGCCGGCGAATTCAGTTTGTTCTGAGCACTGGTAAGGGGCACTGCGTGTATCTTCTGCAGAGAGGTGATCATTGAAGCGTTTTGTGTCGTCTGTGCGGCAGGTCTGTTATAAGTTTGAATAAGTATGTATTGTAAACCGATATTCAATACGTTCACTTGTTTCGTTGCTGGCTTTGTCTTTGGTTTATTTATGTCGGTTTTAAATAACGTAACTTATCATTATTATATTTCACAAGGGATGTTAAAGAAAAGACTGAAGGTTCTAGACAGAATAAAAAGACAAAGGTACCAACGACACAAGTGAAAGTATTGAATACCAGTTCACTGAACATACTTATTCAAAATTATAACAGCCTTGCAGTACAGACACAGCGATGCAACGATCTTATCGCTGTAGTAGATGCACGCACCGCCCTTCACCAGTGCTTAGAACAAACTGAAGTCGCCGGCAGAATGGGCCAGTTACGGCCGACCACGATAATAAGGTCCTATCAGCTGACGTATTAGAGCTGCCAGATTATCAATGTTATCAATTACAACACGGACACATGGTATGCCAAGTTCTTTAAAAACGGCTGTTCAGCCCATTAGTCTTCTTAAAATCTGCACTGGATACATAATTCTAGCGTCTCGATTACTTCTCGTAACAGAACATTCGAGAACTGTGCTTGCTTCCATTGAAAATCTGGCAGCTCTAATTCTCAACCGCGATCGGCAGCCGGCCGGTGAGCCGGCGCCTTCAGTCTGCTCTGAGCGCTGGTGAGGGGCGCTGCGTGTATCTTCTACAGCGAGGTGATCATTGAAGCGCTTTGTGTCGTCTATACGGCAAGTCTGATATATTTTGAATAAGTATGCATTGTAAACTGATATTCAATAAATACGTTCTGTTGTCTCGTTGCTGGCTTTGTCTTTGGTTTATTTATGTCGGTTTTAAATAACGTAACTTATCATTATTATATTTCACAAGGGATGTTAAAGAAAAGACTGAAGATTCTAGACAGAATAAAAAGACAAAGGCACCAACGACACAAGTGAAAGTATTGAATACCAGTTCACTGAACATACTTATTCAAAATTATAAAAGCCTTGCCGTACAGACACAGCGATACAACGATCTTATCGCTGTAGTAGATGCACGCACCGCCCTTCACCAGTGCTTAGAACAAACTGAAGTCGCCGGCAGAATGGGCCAGTTGCGGCCGACCACGATAATAAGGTCCTATCAGCTGACGTATTAGAGCTGCCAGATTATCAATGTTATCAATTACAACACGGACACATGTTATGCCAAGTTCTTTAAAAACGGCTGTTCAGCCCATTAGTCTTCTTAAAATCTGCTCTGGATACATAATTCTAGCGTCTCGTAACAGAACATTCGGGAACTGTGCTTGCTTCCATTGGAAATCTGGCAGCTCTAATTCTCAACCGCGATCGGCAGCCGGCCGGTGAGCCGGCGCCTTCAGTCTGTTCCGAGCGCTGGTGAGGGGCGCTGCGCGTATCTTCTACAGCGAGGTGATCATTGAAGCGCTTTGTGTCGTCTATACGGCAAGTCTGTTATAAGTTTGAATAAGTATGCATTGTAAACTGGTATTCAATACGTTCTGTTGTCTCGTTGCTGGCTTTGTCTTTGGTTTATTTATGTCGGTTTTAAATAACGTAACTTATCATTATTATATTTCACAAGGGATGTTAAAGAAAAGACTGAAGATTCTAGACAGAATAAAAAGACAAAGGCAGCAACGACACAAGTGAAAGTATTGAATACCAGTTCACTGAACATACTTATTCAAAATTATAACAGCCTTGCCGTACAGACACAGCGCTACAACGATCTATCGCTGTAGAAGATGCACGCACCGCCCTTCACCAGTCCTTAGAACAAACTGAGGTCGCCGGAAGAATGGGCCAGTTGCGGCCGACCACGATAATAAGTTCCTATCAGCTGACGTATTAGAGCTGCCAGATTATCAATGTTATCAATTACAACACGGACACATGGTATGCCAAGTTCTTTAAAAACGGCTGTTCAGCCCATTAGTCTTCTTAAAAGCTGCACTGGATACATAATATTAGCGTCTCGATTACTTCTCGTAACAGAACATTCGGGAACTGTGCTTGCTTCCATTGGAAATCTGGCAGCTCTAATTCTCAACCGCGATCGGCAGCCGGCCGGTGAGCCGGCGCCTTCAGTCTGTTCCGAGCGCTGGTGAGGGGCGCTGCGCGTATCTTCTACAGCGAGGTGATCATTGAAGCGCTTTGTGTCGTCTATACGGCAAGTCTGTTATAAGTTTGAATAAGTATGCATTGTAAACTGGTATTCAATACGTTCTGTTGTCTCGTTGCTGGCTTTGTCTTTGGTTTATTTATGTCGGTTTTAAATAACGTAACTTATCATTATTATATTTCACAAGGGATGTTAAAGAAAAGACTGAAGATTCTAGAAAGAATAAAAAGACAAAGGCAGTAACGACACAAGTGAAAGTATTGAATACCAGTTTACTGAACATACTTATTCAAAATTATAACAGCCTTGCCGTACAGACACAGCGCTACAACGATCTTATCGCTGTAGAAGATGCACGCACCGCCCTTCACCAGTGCTTAGAACAAACTGAAGTCGCCGGCAGAATGGGCCAGTTGCGGCCGACCACGATAATAAGGTCCTATCAGCTGACGTATTAGAGCTGCCAGATTATCAATGTTATCAATTACAACACGGACACATGGTATGCCAAGTTCTTTAAAAACGGCTGTTCAGCCCATTAGTCTTCTTAAAATCTGCACTGGATACATAATTCTAGCGTCTCGATTACTTCTCGTAACAGAACATTCGGGAACTGTGCTTGCTTCCATTGAAAATCTGGCAGCTCTAATTCTCAACCGCGATCGGCAGCCAGCCGGTGAGCCGGCGCCTTCAGTCTGCTCTGAGCGCTGGTGAGGGGCGCTGCGTGTATCTTCTACAGCGAGGTGATCATTGAAGCGCTTTGTGTCGTCTATACGGCAAGTCTGATATATTTTGAATAAGTATGCATTGTAAACTGATATTCAATAAATACGTTCTGTTGTCTCGTTGCTGGCTTTGTCTTTGGTTTATTTATGTCGGTTTTAAATAACGTAACTTATCATTATTATATTTCACAAGGGATGTTAAAGAAAAGACTGAAGATTCTAGACAGAATAAAAAGACAAAGGCAGCAACGACACAAGTGAAAGTATTGAATACCAGTTCACTGAACATACTTATTCAAAATTATAACAGCCTTGCCGTAAAGACACAGCGCTACAACGATCTTATCGCTGTAGAAGATGCACGCACCGCCCTTCACCAGTGCTTAGAACAAACTGAAGTCGCCGGCAGAATGGGCCAGTTGCGGCCGACCACGATAATAAGGTCCTATCAGCTGACGTATTAGAGCTGCCAGATTATCAATGTTATCAATTACAAAACGGACACATGGTATGCCAAGTTCTTTAAAAACGGCTGTTCAGCCCATTAGTCTTCTTAAAATCTGCACTGGATACATAATTCTAGCGTCTCGATTACTTCTCGTAACAGAACATTCGAGAACTGTGCTTGCTTCCATTGAAAATCTGGCAGCTCTAATTCTCAACCGCGATCGGCAGCCGGCCGGTGAGCCGGCGCCTTCAGTCTGTTCCGAGCGCTGGTGAGGGGCGCTGCGCGTATCTTCTACAGCGAGGTGATCATTGAAGCGCTTTGTGTCGTCTATACGGCAAGTCTGTTATAAGTTTGAATAAGTATGCATTGTAAACTGATATTCAATACGTTCTGTTGTCTCGTTGCTGGCTTTGTCTTTGGTTTATTTATGTCGGTTTTAAATAACGTAACTTATCATTATTATATTTCACAAGGGATGTTAAAGAAAAGACTGAAGATTCTAGACAGAATAAAAAGAGAAAGGCAGCAACGACACAAGTGAAAGTATTGAATACCAGTTCACTGAACATACTTATTCAAAATTATAACAGCCTTGCCGTACAGACACAGCGCTACAACGATCTATCGCTGTAGAAGATGCACGCACCGCCCTTCACCAGTGCTTAGAACAAACTGAAGTCGCCGGAAGAATGGGCCAGTTGCGGCCGACCACGATAATAAGGTCCTATCAGCTGACGTATTAGAGCTGCCAGATTATCAATGTTATCAATTACAACACGGACACATGGTATGCCAAGTTCTTTAAAAACGGCTGTTCAGCCCATTAGTCTTCTTAAAAGCTGCACTGGATACATAATATTAGCGTCTCGATTACTTCTCGTAACAGAACATTCGGGAACTGTGCTTGCTTCCATTGGAAATCTGGCAGCTCTAATTCTCAACCGCGATCGGCAGCCGGCCGGTGAGCCGGCGCCTTCAGTCTGTTCCGAGCGCTGGTGACGGGCGCTGCATGTATCTTCTACAGCGAGGTGATCATTGAAGGGCTTTGTGTCGTCTGTACGGCAATTTTGTTCTGTTATAATTTTGAATAAGTGTGTATTGTAAACTGACATTCAATACGTTCACCTGTCACGTTGCTGGCTTTTTCTTTAGTTTCATTATGTCGGTTTTATATAACGTAACTTATCATTATTATATTTCACGACACGGGATGTTAAAGAAAAGACAAAAACGGCTGTTCAGTTCATCAGACTTCTTAAAATCTGCACTGGATACATTATCCTAGCGTCTCAATTAATTCTGGGAACAGAACATTTGGGAACTGTGCTTGTTTCCATTCGAAATCTGGCAGCTCTAATTCTCAACCGCGATCGGCAGCCGACCGGTTAGCCACGGGATGTTAAAGAAAAGACTGAATATTCAAATATTCTAGTGCAATGATTGTTACCATTGTTTCTAAAATCTAACAATCATTGCACCAGAACATTTGAATATTTAGTCTTCTTTAAGGTCTTCTTTTAGTCTTCTTCGATGAAGAGTAAAAATATCAGGTAATATCACAGACGTCAGCAATGATAAAAAAGACAGATGCCTATCGCATGCGCTTCAACATCATAAGCAAATCGTCCAAACCGCGAAACAACATGCATACAAAAAATACATATTATAATTCCGCAGGTCTGCACTTTTTCACTACTTCAGCACACGGTACACATTTGCCAGCGGTACACCGTGTTTTGTATTTAAAAGCTATATAGCTATATTTAAAAGTATTTCGAAAGCTGCCATAAATAAAAAGTACCTGGTGTCTCGAATATTCGTCCTAAACATGATTCCTTCCCAGGTGAATAACAATATTTATCATTATATAAACCAATACAGATATTTGTTCCCAGACTTAACCTGACATCGACGTGACTTTTTAGACCTACGTATGGAAAATTTACCGCAAAATCCGTCTCGAACATTCCTTAGGAAGTTTGACGAGAAGCCAGAAATCTGCATCCCCCCTCAGTGCTTCGTGTATTCATCTCAATACTTCAAGAAGTCCGGTTGAAAAATATGCGCACAAAACGCACATTAACCAATTTCAAACGGAAAAAAACATTCACCAATCACACGCAAAGCCGAGACGAAACTTCATCTGTCATTCAACTGTATAAATGATAATGTGAATTTATCACGAGCACAGAGTAGCAACTAGAGATGTCAATCGGATACCAACATTTTGGTATACCGATACCAAACCGATACCAATTTGGTATTTGGTATTTCAATCCCCCTATATTTGATATTTTGTTGGTATTATGAACCCATACTAATATATGACGCAGATAGATTGGTATAAATTTGGTATTTGCCTCATGTTCCTAGGTTTGTTCGGTTTCGATATTTCTCACGGTTTTGGTTGGTATTTTGTTTGGTATCGGTACTCTGGTTTTCTATAATTGACATCAATAGTAGCAACCAACAGCGCAGAACTAACATGCTCGGTCCGAGCTCAACTCGGCAGATGTCAGCTCACACCGCGCCGAACAGTTTCACAAACGGCAAATTACCGAGGTTACCACAATCACGAATATGAATGATCATTATGATCTGAATGATCATACAAAATACAAATACTTGTAATTGTAAGAAGTGTTGCCCGCATTTGTAATTGTAAAGAGGTGTTGCCCGCAAATCGTAGTCACTTATGTTCACAATAAAGTAATTGAGGTCTGATGCGTGAAATTCATGGCATGCGAATCGGTAACCAGTAATATCGCGGTAGGGGAAGACAACAGGTCATGTATAATGTGCAGAAAAGCCCGCCAAACAAATACATCGTCATGCATCATGTTACGAATGCTAGTCAAAAATCGCCGGAACTATCGTTCTCATACATACGGCCACGGGAGAGGGGGGATGAACGTCACAATGAGCAGTTGCACAGCAAATGGATCGTACAATTATCAGTTACACTTTGATCATAACGAACTTTACCTAGCACCGGTATAATTCCTCCCCGCTTGCCGCTCTTGTCTGTCATCTGATGATCCTCACAACTATTTCAATGATGAACTTCATCACCCCGACCCGCACTCTATTTCCACCGAAGTGTTCACTCCATGCAGCACTGTCAATCCCGTGACAGAAGGTGCCGCGCCGACCGTCCGCCGTCACGCCACCATGCCTCCATTAACCTTTGGGTGACAATCCACGATTAACTGTAACTGGTAACTGTAACTGTTAACCACGGTTTAACCACGGTAACTGTGCCGCCTCCTTGGGGCACGCTTATTACCCTACAGCCCGCACCGGGGCCGCCGATTTGAATCCGGTCATCTTTCTCCCCGCGCAAGCAGGGACTTCCACACTGCAACTTCGAGCTGTGTCGCCGGTCTTGAGCACAGGGCCGACTGGCTATCCGTAGTTTTGCAGATGACTGGTGGGTTCCCCCTGTTCATCCTCTGAGTGGTCCAGCGGCCCGCGCAGCGTTGCGACGAGGTCCACCATCTCGGTTCTGTAGCTGCAGCATGTGACTGGCCCGCCTGAGCTCCTCGACGTCGGCCCGCGGCCCGAGAGAGAACAAGCTGGGCCGACTGGCCGAGCTAGGCTACTTGCACCAGGTCCATGCCGCCGGCCGGTGCCGTGCACGGGGCCTCTAGGACTGGGAGATGATCGGATACAGCGAATGCTGCCACCGCCGCCCCAGGTGAGCTACACGTACCACCGCCACTCCACCGGTCCGCTAGGCCACCGACGTGGAAAGCGAGCTGTAACGCACAGGGAACGAAACCCATCAGCAATCGGTGTAGGGGAGGGGATAACATTGCACAAGCGGACAGGAAACAGCACTGATATAGCATCTAGATAAGGTTAAGTGGTATAAATGAAAGACACACACACACGCACGCACGCACGCACGCACGCACGCACTTACGCACGCACGCACGCACGCACGCACGCGGTGCCGGAAGTCTGAGTCGCCCAAATCTTACCGACTCCGGATCGGTGTCAATCCACTCCGGATCGGTGTCAATATAGCATGGCCCAAGACACTAAAACGTTCGTTGATGCTTCAAAGCCAGATTTGGTCGTAGTAAAGACAAAGCTTACGTTTTGAACAATCCTTTTCAGTTAAAATCAGAAACAACACTTGTGCCAGAACCTCTTCATAGCTCTGCACATTACTTTAAAACATATTGCAATTTTAGGTCTTGCAATCTAAGAGCGTGCAAAGAATTGTTGCAGGCAAGATGAAACATTTCTGACAAACCCGGAGTCAGTCATCAAATCGTCCATCGACTCTGCACACCTGTCAGTAGTTGTGTCGGTTCTAAAATGCAAAAAGGTGTTTCAAAGTAGCTACAGCAAGCAAAAGACTGGCTCATCAACCTGACCTACCCGCGTGACTTTCATGCTGCTGAGCTGACGTTTGTCATCCATGCTGCCGCCGGCCGCTCCAGCAGCCCAGTCGCGAGTGTGCGATCCGCAGCTCTGCGTTGGCCCGGCTTCAGCTTCACGTTCTGAAAATGGGATCCATTTCATATCAATTCATTGCTGATTGAGGATTATCAATGGACAGGTGACATATTATAGTGCATGTATGGCCTAAACTTTTGAATTCATTTAAAAGGGCATTTTTTTTCAATTAACGCATTTTCTTGCGTTTTTCCCCCTTTTAAATGAATTCAAAAGTTTAGGCCATACATGCACTATAATATGTCATTGCTGATTGTGATGGTTAACCCTTGCCCGCACATGCCATTTTCCCATCCTAGAGCGCACATGGGGGTGGTTGCCACCCTCTCGCCATTTCGTTCCTGTTGGAGATAGAGTTTAGCGATGAAGACCAAAAAGATTCTTTGGGAAGAGAAAAATCCAATGATACCCAGTTTTACCTTCCCAGGTCAGTCATTGAACTTCCAGGTCAGGCCAAACTAAAAAAATGTTGCTGTTTTGGGTCACCGTTGGATATCAAGTGCGCTGCTTATCATATACCGACGACGATGCTGTTTTCTGCTGCCAAGCCAGCTAGAACCTCTTTGTCACACTACCCGACCAGATTTTTGCTGCTGAGGTCATTTCAGGTCAAGTTAGGTCAAGGTCTATTATATGTGTTTGTATGTCTGTGTGTGTCTGTGTGTATGTGTGTGTATGTGTGCACCGATTTTTTGTGTGTCCATATTACATAAAATCATGATCTGAGAAGTTTTTACCAAAAATGCAGTCATAAAACTCCACGAAAAGTAAATTCAGCTTGCCTAAAACGCAATTATCTTAGATGACCTAGGTTGACCTTGACCCTGACCTTGACACCTGTACATCGTCGAACAACATGTTCGATGATAGGTGGGAGACTGGCAAAAAAGGCCGAAATCAAGGTGTCAAAAGCTCACAAGGCCCATGGCAAACGCAAGATGTTGAGAATTGGCCATTTGGGTCATGACGACCTGAAAAACAAGGTCATGTCTCCGAAACCAAAAATCACAGAACCTTGAAATTTTCGGTAGATATTAAGAAAGGATAGAGCAGCAGCTATACGAAAAATCAGCCTTCTAGCTCTAAAAATGTTGAGTTCAGAGCAGAAAGACTACCTGGGGGGAAGGGGGTGGCAACCACCATGTGCGGGCAAGGGTTAAGGTGGGATGGTCACCCTAAGCAATACTGCTATCGAGGGGATTGAGAGCGCGGACGACCTGACAAAACAAGCGGCCGCCTTGCCCTTAAACGCCCACTCGCTGACCAGGGCGGTTCACTGTGCGGCCACGCAGGAATGGCGCGACAACTGCTCAGAATCACTATTCAAGCCACTCCTCGGGAGCACGTCGCCGCTCCCTATCCCCGGAGCGGACCGAGAGGATGCCGTTTCGGTGCACCAGATAAGGGCGGGCCACTGGAGCCGCTCGCTCCAATAAGGCACCGAATCGGCTGTCTCAACTCCGCGGCGTGCCAGCAGTGCCTAGACAAGCGGTGCCCCGCGGCGCAGAGTGTGCCGAGAAGAGGGTGATGTGCCGGAGCACATGCTGCTCCGCCGTTATTAACATCGGCACAAATTTGTGGCCCCGGAGCTCACGGCTCCAGCTTTGTTTCACGGCATGAAGCAAGAGTGTGCTAACACTATTCAGGCATTGGGTTTCTGTGGAAATGAAAAACTCATTCGGACGCTCAAACATGGGAGAGCATACAAGGCCCCGCCCCCGGAACACTCTGTCTGGTTCATATAGCCTTGATCGGTAGATGTGCACACTGCACATGTGCTTTATATTAAGGCCTTAATTTTCGCACAAATAGGCACCTAATTTTTGGCTCAAATCACACAAAAATTTCAGCGCCAGATCGGTTGCGCCAAATTTCGGCGCAAGAGGGTCTCACGGGCGTCCGGCGTAGTGTATGAATGTTTTCCAGTCTGGCCAAGAAGCCCCTACGAACCTGGACTAGGATGATAGGACCAGGTCTTCACAACTGAATGTCTATGGATTCAGCAGGAATTCCCCACACTCAATAACAATGCTTGACCACTGGCGGATCCAGGGATTTAGCACGGGGGGGGGGCATATCAAGTCACGGAGCCAGACCTAGGGTACCCCCAAATCCCATTTTCCCATCGGACTTAGGCCACTTATTTTTCGTCATAGCCCTGACACGTGTTTTTTTTTCTAAAAAAAAAAAAACAGAAATGGTTCGACACCTGACCCCTATTGGCAGATCCAGGAGGAGGAGGCTTTTGGGACAAATACCCGGGCAGCGCCAGAAATCGACGAAAATTGGTGGGGACGTTGGGGCCCTCAGCCCCTCAGAATGACGGGTGTATAGAGCCGACCCGGGGCCGCCGGTGTGGAACCTTAAGAGGTACTGGCGTGGGACCATCAAAGGTATCGGTGTGGGTTCCCCAGAGGCAGTGGTGTGGGGCGCTCAAAGGCACTGGTGCAGGAACCACAAAGGAGCCGGTGTGGGCCCTCTAAGGTGCTGGTGTGAGGCCCTCACATGGACGTCGTTGTGGTGCCTCAGACACTGGTGTGGCGCTAAGCCCACACCATTCACAGATGGCTGTGTGAGGGGCCATTGGAGTTGTTTGTGCGAAATGCAAATGCTATATAATCCAGTAGGACCTCTCAGAGACCGACAAAGGGCCCTCAGAGGCCGGTAACAGGCCGTATGATGCCAACAATGGGCCTTCACAGGCCGGCAATTGAGGGCCGGCAGTATCTTCAGGAGCCCTGTGGGATCCTTAGAGATCGGCATGGTCCTCTCAGACGCCGGTGGGGCCCTCAGAGTCACCGGTGTAGGACCTACAGAGTTTCCAGTGGCTGGCTGCCAGAGGCACTGGTGTGGGGCCCCAGAGGCGCCGGTGTGGGACCCTGAGTCGCCGATGATGTGGGCCTCAGGAGACACTGGTTTCTCAGAGGTGGCGGTGTAGGGCCCTCAGACGCGTCTGTGTGGTGCCCTCACAGTCGCCGGTGAAGACTTTCAAAGGCATCGTTGTTGGAGTCCTCACTCCTCAGTCCCCAGAGACACATTCATCTGGGCAAGGGGTCTTCAAGAGACCAGCAAGGGCCAGCAGAGGGTTTCAGTTGCCTTGCGGGATTCTGGAGGCCGGCCTGGCACTCTCAGGCGTCACTGGGAGCCCTCAGACTCACCAGTGTGGGGCCCACATAGTGCAGGTAGGTAGCCGTCAGATGCGCCTGTGAAAGACCTTCAGAGGCGCCAGTGTGGGGCCCTCAGAGCCGCCGCCGATGTAGGGCCTTAAGAAATATTGGTGTTAGTCCCTCAGATTGGCGGTGTTGGGCCCTCAAAGGCGCCGGTGTGAGACCCTCACAGGCGCCGTTATGGGCCCTTAGAGACACTGGTGTGGAACTGTGGAGCCGTTCCATGCGGGTGGGCCAGGACCCTAATTAGAGCTGACGCTTAATAGGTCAGCAATGTCACTCAGAGGCCAGCACAGGGCCCTCAGAAGCCGGAGTGGGGCCCTTATGGAGATGTGTGATGTATGATGTGATGTGTGATGTGACTCAGGAGCCCGTGACTCTGTGAGGTGCTCTCACGAGGCCTGCGGGTCTTATCTCAGTCGAAATAAGGCACGCTTAGACCCTGAGCGGCCAATTGGCACTGCAGGGCCTCTGGGGCCCATAGGGCACCATGCATCTAGTGAGGCGGCACGCGCCCCTTGTGCCCCCCTTCTCCCCGGTTACGCTGCACTGGCTGCGGCCATACAGGTAAATCATATTCTAACCATCCCTATTCCCAAGCATAGGCGGCGGCCGATTCCTGCATGATTTGCGCAATATGAGTGCCATCGTTAGACAATACGGTCAAAAGGGTTGAAGCGGCATGACTCCCCTGTGGTTAGAACTAAGAAGCAGCATATTTTTAGACAAAATAAAGCAATGACAACTAAATTGAGGTTATTAAAACCAGTGGCGCGGGAACCGAGAGGGGGGGGGCTAGAGGGGGCTGAGCCCCCAGCCGAAAAGCTGGGGGGGGGGCTCGTAATGTATTTGAGCCCCCCCCCCCCCAGCTGGAGGAATCGAAATCGGAAATCTACCAACATAATTTCATAGATTCATACATAGGCGCGGGAACCGGGGAGGGGGCAGTGGGGGAAGCTTGCCCTCACAATTCTGCGGACGTGGGGGCGGTCCACACAACTTTTCATGAGGCCAGGAACCGTTGGGCAGCTTGTCCTTCCCAAATTAGGGGTTGTGGGTCACATAGGAAGAAAGCATGTAAGTGAAAAATCCACCACTTTCACTGGCTCGGCAACTCATTTGACAGATTAAAACCTTTACTCCAGGTTGCCAAAACGGTAGTTTTTCACTCGGCTGAGACGGAATGCCTCACTTTTTGCATTTTTTCGTTTTTTTTTGTTGTTGTTGAAAAGACCAAAGTCTGAAAAATAAGTGGCCTAAAACCGGTGAGAAAACTAGATTTGGGGTACCCTAGGTTGATCTCTATTATGGTTCAGCCCCCCCCCCCCCAGTCTGGAAGAAGTTCTCGCGCCGCTGACTAAAACGACTCTGATCACAAAAGTAGTTACTAGGAAGGCTTTCTAAACCATTTTTATTTAGTTCCTCGTTATAGGCGTAAGAAGTGTACGTAACGTAAGAAGGCGTAAGAAGGGCATACTTGTACTGAATGCCCTCCCCAGGCTCCTGTCTGGGGGAGGGGCATATGCCCCTAATGCCCCCCCCCCCCTGGATCCGCCAGTGTGCTTGACCATCCATTCCAATTTCACTCTAAGTCTTTCCTTCCATAGAATTACACTGATTGCTGATTTGCTGATACCCCGCAAGAAAGCTTTATGCACGGTGATATAAATAACTATAAATAGCTTTATGCACTTGAGGCAAGGCCTAAACTTGAGCTGAACCAGGCTGAAGCATGGTCGACATTGCGGTTTAAGACCCATTTTTAAGTATTTCCGCAAATTTTACAGCCAAATTGGTCAATGCAATCGAATAACGCCTCCATTTCCAATCAAATAGATATGCTCACTGACACCACCTGCTTCAGATATCTCAATAAAATCACTTTTCTTCAGCCGTAAGCAGCCTGCCTCTTATCGTTTAACATCACATGTATGATATTTAGTGCTGTCAATTTGGCGGTGACATATTCAGTCGCCCACTTGATGTACAGTCTGTCTTAAAAGTACCGCGCAAAGTGACGGTGGATCCATCGAGCCTGACTGAGCAAGGGCCTGCTAAATTTGGGTCACTGAAGCAACTGACATCCTTAGGTCAATTGGTCGGTGACTTTTAAATTAAAACAGGCCCTTTCTCGGTCAGGCTTGATGGATCCACCGCCACTTTGCGCGGTACTTTTAAGACAGACTGTACCAACAATGCACGAGTGTTTTTGAAATAAAGGAATCGGAGAGAGTGATTCGATTCGACAGGAAAACTCACTTATAGTGCGTTTATTATTAATTATTTTATATGGTCCTCCGGGCCGAATAGTGTTTGAAAATGCTTTAAATATGTTTGAATAGATTACGGATAGAATTTGAATAGTATCACCGGACAGATGGATGATAGAATTTGGATAGAAAGACAGGACAGAACTCGGATAGTACCTATTGCAACTGTCAATGGATCTGACTGGATTTTGGAATGTTAAGCTTGCCATATCGCAGCGTGTCACAAACAATGTAGATCTAAGGCTGCTCTTGCTTTTAACGTAAAATTTCATCAAGCTGCATTTAGTTTTGATTGGGAACACAAAAGTTTTGATTAGTTATAGGAACTCTCATTGATAGCAGCAACATGCCTGCAAGATCGTTACCGCAGCTGATCAGACAGAGAAATGATAGACGGGGATCTCTGACAAGATCACTAACACAACTGGAGTTGTTAGTGCAAGAAAATGGCATGCCAGAATTGATTCAGGAAAGGCCAGAAGATGTTGAATGCCTGTATAAAGAAACTCAAGAAGCCCAGAGACAGCTGCAGGCTGGTATGGACAGCGAAGATGACCTGGAACAAGAATTGGATATGTGGGACGAGCTTAAGTCGCGAAAATATCCGCAGTCAGCCTGGCTAAGAGACTTTACGCCAGCAGATCAGCGACTGAGCATTCTCAGGATCCAGACTCGGCTCATAAGAACAGAGTGAAGCTTCCCAAAATTGATCTGCCAACATACTCGGGGAAGTATACGGATTGGTGTACGTTCTGGGACACATTTGACTCTACTGTGCATCAAAACTCAACGCTTTCTGACGTGGAGCGCTTCCACTACCTTACAGCTTCTCTCTCCGGCTCACCGGCAGCCGCTATTCGCGGACTGCGTGTGACAAATGACAACTATGCAGAAGCCGTCAGCATACTGAAGGAACGGTTCGGAGACAAAAACAGGATAATATCCGCACATCTAGAACACTTGATGAAACTACCGGATGTGTCTGAAAAAGAAGACAACATAGTCGCTATGCGTCGTTTCTGTGATGAGCTCGAGTCTCACAGTCGGAGTCTTGGGTGCTTAGGAGTGGAACCGGATACATATGGCACTATGCTGGCGCCAGTTGTCATGGGAAAGCTACCACAGTCGTGGAGTTTATTGATAAGTCGGAATGTTGGAGACGGATGGGAGTTGAAGAGTATTGTTCGGGAACTCAGGAAGGAAGTCGCACTGAGGGAGCGCACAGAGTCGCGAGTGATGAAAACCGGTCGTGCGAGTAGGACAAACAACAGAGCACCAGCTAGAACGGCAGCCACGCTGACTTCTTCGGCGGGACGGGACAGCCAGTGCTGCTTCTGCAATCGGACCGGCCACGAGTCAGCTTGGTGCAGTGTGATTACTCGAGAGAAGAAAAGACCTCTTGAGACGATTCGGTCGGTGTTTCGTCTGCCTGAAAAGAGGGCACGTGGCCAGAAAATGCACAGGCAGGCCATGTCCGAGCTGTGGCGGAAGGCTGTTTGTTTTGTTTTGTTTTGCTTTGTTTTGTTTTGTTTTGTTTTGTTTTGTTTGTTGGAAGGCTGTTGAAGGCGTCTGTTTGTGCAACAGATCCGCTGGACAGCAGGCCACTACGGGTGGCGAAGTAGACACTGCACCGACACCGGCTCTGCAAGTCAGCAACAGCCCCGAATCCAGCGACAGTTCACAGATCATTTTGTTACAAACAGCCGAAGTGACTGTCGCTAGCCAAAGCCACATGGAAAAGGCCAGACTCATTCTAGATAGTGGCTCACAACGCTCATATATAAGCACGGAACTCAGCGAACGGCTCGGATTGCGGCCGATACGTCAAGAGCGACTATTGGTGAGGACATTTGGCTCAGACGAAGAAATGGTTCAAGACGCTGGCGTAGTACAAGTTCCGATATTGGCCCTGGACGGCAGCACCATCTACCTCACCGCTTACCAGATTCCAATCATATGCAGGCCCCTGCAAAGCCAACCAGTCATGGGATTGAAGGAGCAGAACGAGCATCTTTGCGGCCTGTTTTTGGCTGACTCGTCCGACGGCAGCACAGAGTTGAGAGTTGAGCGTGGATATATTGGTCGGGTCGGATCAAATGTGACTCTTGATGACGGGCAAAGTTCGACGAGGAAAAGACGGACAAGGACCGGTGGCGTGCAACACGCGTGTTGGCTGGGTTCTCTCTGGTAGCACGGATTGTGGATTTCTAGAAGCTCAGATGAACCTGGCCACTTCTCACACGCTCAGAGTGGAAACGAAAACGGTACAGGAAGACAAACAGGATGCCCTCAACAAGTTCTGGAACTTAGTCATTGGAGATTTGCGAAGAAGATGAATCGGTGCATGATCGTCTGCTAGAGTCGGCCAGATTCCGGGACGGCCGTTATGAAGTAAAACTCCCGTGGAAGGACTATCACGAACCACTAACGGACAACTTCCAGCTGGCCAAGAAACGGCTCAGCTCTCTCCTGCATCGGCTGAAGTCAGATCCAGAAACAGCGGAAGAGTATGATAGGATCATAAGGGAGCAGATTCACGCAGGCATCACTGAAGAAGTTGACGGCACAGCCGAGGGCACGGCCGGAATGGATCGCATTCATTACCTGCCTCACCATCCGATTGTGAAAAGGGAGAAAACCACAACCAAGGTTCGGGTTGTGTATGACGCCTCAGTAAGCAGCCACGGACCGTCCCTGAACAGCTGACTCAGTGCTGGACCAAGCCTCACAGCTGACCTCTTGGATGTGCTGCTTAGATTTCGATCATATGATGATTTGGTGCCAGGAGCAGGAGATGTGGAGGGGGCGGCTGATACATTTTTGAGCATCCGGAACTGCTTGTACGAAGCAAGCTTCAACTTGAGAAAGTTCCAGACAAATTCAGAGGAACTAAACAAGCGCTTAGACGACGAGCTCGGACGTGAGAAGTGCACAGAACCAGTGAGGAGGGCACAAGAAGATGACACGACGTATGCCTCCTTTGAGCTGACGGAGATGACGGGTCCGAAGAACACTGAGAATTCAAGGGTTTTGGGCGTAGGATGGGATCTCGTGAAGGATGAACTGCTGCTTACACTCAGACTTGAAGAAGAGTCTGAAGTCAGGCTGACGAAAAGACAGATAGCCAGAACCATAGCTGGTATTTACGATCCGATGGGACTGTTGTCACCTGTGGTTCTGCCCCTCAAGGTCTTTCTAAAAGAACTGCATACTAGCGGACTTAAAGGTAGTGTGCCACCTTTGAAAGATTTACCATTTTATTTTTCCTAGGATAAGAAGCTTCTGTTTTTACATAATATCGCAAAAAAAAATCAAAAATGGGCCTGGAATAGTGCCTTTTTCGCCTAAAAGTTTTTCGGTTTTTAGATATGTATAACAACTGTAGTGGGCTCACCTGCAAACAGGCGTCGGGCAACAATCGCGAATGCGGCGCACTTGTGACAATAAGCAAAGGTCATTATAGCGTTACGACCATACGACGTACGGGAATGAGTTATCAGCTGTCTAATCGTAGACAACACAATGTCGAGCCTTAAACTGTAAGCCCGTATTGTTATTGTTTCTTTTATTTGGCTGTCGAACATTATTTATGGTTTGAAATATGATTTTACGTAAAATAATTGATATGAAAAAGCCGTCTTATAAGTTATGACCCCATTTCACCACACGCAAGTGGCAGAAATGACAATGATCAGCTGACGCATTTTTCTTGGCCGAAGTCAGAGCGCGCGGCCCGACGCACCACGCGTATTTGGAAATTCCGACCTCGACGAGCATCAGAAGCCACCTAACAGGCGTGTTCGAAACCGCAGGAGATGATGATGAACGGGTTTATCGAAACTTGATTGGATGAGCATATCGGTAATGGGACCGTATTAGAGCCGGCGACAATCACGGAACATTAGTGTCGGGGCAGACTGCGGCGGGGCAGACTGCGGCGACCCCTAGGAAGAACAACTAGGGAGAACAACATTCGACAGATGGCAGCGCTAGACGAGATAATCAGGCAATACTTTAATATTAATGGGAAAGAAATCATGCCAATGTTTGCCCTCACCAAGCATGTTACCACGACAATGAATGAAGAATGTAGTGTAGTACCCCTCCCCGGGCCCGCCGCGGGCTGGTAGCGGCGGACGGAGCCGGTCCGACCTTTGGCCGGCCGGGTCAGGTAACCGGGACGGCCGCGCCGCGGCGCCGCGCCCGTGCCGGCCGGGAGACGGAGTCGGGTGCCCGCCGGCGAGCCGTCGGCAAGGGCGCGGGGCACATTAGTCGAGTTGAATGTTCACTGTTCAGTCTTGAGTGCGAGTGATGTGTGAATCGATATGTGAGCAGCAAAATCCAACAAGAAAACAAATCCGTGAAAGAAAGGCAACGCTGGCAAACATCACCACCATAGTCTTCCTACGCCGAACGAGTTCCACACCAACGTGCATCAGCGAGAGTAAAACTAGGATGAAGGAATCGGCAGACGCAGACACCTGGGCGAGCGAGGAGGGGAAGTCGAGACCGTGTTTCCGCCAAAAGAGAAAACAACCAAGGTAGTGGTAGGTAACTACACCTGCGCTATCTACATCAGCTGCCCCGCATGACACTAATGGGACCGTATTAGAGCCGGCGACAATCACGGAACATTAGTGTCGGGGCAGACTGCGGCGGGGCAGACTGCGGCGACCCCTAGGAAGAACAACTAGGGAGAACAACATTCGACAGATGCAGCGCTAGACGAGATAATCAGGCAATACTTTAATATTAATGGGAAAGAAATCATGCCAATGTTTGCCCTCACCAAGCATGTTACCACGACAATGGAAGAATGTAGTGTAGTCCCCCGGGCCCGCCGCGGGCTGGTAGCGGCGGACGGAGCCGGTCCGACCTTTGGCCGGCCGGGTCAGGTAACCGGGACGGCCGCGCTGCGGCGCCGCGCCCGGGCCGGCCGGAGACGGAGTCGGGTGCCCGCCGGCGAGCCGTCGGCAAGGGCGCGGGGCACATTAGTCGAGTTGAATGTTCACTGTTCAGTCTTGAGTGCGAGTGATGTGTGAATCGACAGCAGCAAAATCCAACAAGAAAACAAATCCGTGAAAGAAAGGCAACGCTGGCAAACATCACCACCATAGTCTTCCTACGCCGAACGAGTTCCACACCAACGTGCATCAGCAGGAAGTAAAACTAGGATCCTAACAGACCCACCCACCGCCCCACCGTCACCCCGTTCCTTCCCAAGTCTCCTTCCCCTCCGCTCGGGCGTCTTTCAGCTACGCAAGAAGGAATCGGCAGACGCAGACACCTGGGCGAGCGAGGAGGGGAAGTCGAGACCGTGTTTCCGCCAAAAGAGAAAACAACCAAGGTAGGTGGTAGGTAACTACACCTGCGCTATCTACATCAGCTGCCCCGCATGACACTAATAGCGATTTCAGTGTGTGCATTTATTGTTCATAGTGGTGTGAAATGTGGTTGGGGTACGACCGACAACCCGTCGGGGCGAATTTCGCACTGGGGTACTCAAAATTTGAAGAATTTAAGACGTTTCCATGAGTTTTGAAGGTATGGATAAGCTCTAAAAATCCGGTTCTCCTTATCTGGGCCATTAACTCCATACGGTCCAAGAAAGCTGGCACACTACCTTTAACTGGGACAGCGAGCTGACCGCAGATCAGCAGAAGAAGTGGAGTGCCTTGAGACAACTGACGGTCGAGATGGTACCAATTGCGGTTCCAAGGTGCTATTTTGATGAGCAGACTGCCGGTACCCAGCGTATGAAGGTGTCATTACACGGGTTCGGAGACGCATCCAAGGCGGGTTATGCAGCTGCGGTATATATTACAATCGAGGGTACTAATACGGCAGCGAGCTTAGTAGCCTCAAAGACACAAATGGCACCCATCAAGACTCAAACTATACCACGACTTGAACTGATGGCTGCCCTGCTGACCGCTCGACTTGTGGTCAGGGTGAAACTTGCTCTCAGCTCGGTTTACGAGATAGCAAGCTGTTTCTGTTGGACCGACTCAATGGTAGTGTTCCATTGGATCACCCGAGAGGAGAAGGAATTCCAACAGTTTGTGGAAAACAGAACGTCTGAGATCAGACGACTCACTCCGGCGTCCTGCTGGAGTTACTGCCCTGGCCAGGAGAATCCCGCTGACATTCCAACCAGGGGTTTCAGGAAGTGATCTGAAGGGCCTGACCAAGTGATGGTCGGGACCAACCTGGCTGAAGGATGATTCGAGACACGTGGCCGAAAACTGAAAAGAGAACAACTGATGAGTCAGTTGAAAAGAGGTCGCCAAAGAGCTCAAGAAAACAAAGCGAAATGGAGCCCACTCTCTTCTGGTGTCTGACGATAGCACCTTGGACCTTAATGTACTGCAGCCAGGAAACTTCAGCAAACTCAGAAACCTTCTGAGACGACAGCGCTTGTATTGAGATTCATTTCTAATCTGCGCAAGAAGGTGTGCCGTCAAGAACGCATCACAGGACCGCTGCAATATTCCGAG